>NW_020211402.1:0-30069 GCF_003070985.1 Temnothorax curvispinosus | reverse complement strand
ATTTTCTGTTTCCTTTTTTATTCTGTGATTTTCGTACTTCTTATTCTTATACGAGCTACTGCTTTCTCTGTCACTCGAGTATCTGGATCTATCCCGTAGAACGTCACGTTCTCCACGCCTATATCTCGTTTTCCCGTCACTTTCCTCGCTCTCGTGGTTTTTCTTTAATCTCTCGTTTTTGTATCGGCTATCGTATATATAATCATCATGCTTCTTTTCTCTATATGTCCTACTGGATCTTTCACGTAAACGATGACTACTCGAACTCTCATAATCGCTCCTGCTTCTAGAGTAGCTTCTTCTTCTAGGCGGACTGTGTCTGTGACTATACTCATTCTTCTTATAACCATTATTAAATCTTTCTGAAACATAATTTGACGTCCGAGAATTTCTTAAACTATCAACAAGATCGTTCTTGACATTGGAACTGTCGTGATCCTTTGTTGAATTATTTTTCGAGTCACTTCTCCATCCATTTGCACAACTTCGATCCTGTTTCGTGTCTCGATACTCGGAAGAGGCTCTACGTCCAGTACAAAATGGAACTTCTTCCTTTTTAAAAGAATGTCCTGCATTCGGCCGATTTTCGAATTTTACGGGACCATCTTTGTTCTCGTATTGCGCAGAATTGTCTGTTACAGGATACTGTGTAAGGTAATTGTAATCGGTTTCTTCGGTCGTAGTTTTATCTTCATTATTTTCCATTTTTAAACGCTTATGTCTGCGCGTATCATCCTCTTCATTCGTCCTTTTCTTTTTGTACGATTCTCTGTCGGGGGGTTCTGCAACAAAATTATTTTGTAATAAATTATTATATTTTCAAACTAACGAGTCTATTACTCGTGTTTTACTTGATATCTAAGTATAAATTCTAAAATTTGTATACTTTCTTCAAGATACAGACAGAGATAAATAGTAACAAATAGATATAACAAGTACGATATGTATTTTAATATAAAGGTATAAAGAATTTTTTAATGTTAGATAAAAAGTTACATAACAATTAAAAAACTGTTTTATAATTCTATACAAGCTTACACGATATATGTATATAATCGCATAAAAAGTAAAGTTTACGCTACCTGAATTAGAACATCGTTCAATATTAGATTCATTGTTGTCGTTTGTACCGAATTGAGATCCAATCTCCTTATCGTTTTCCACAACGTTGTTTTCAGGAATATCTGCTGATTTAACTTCCACGCCAAGCTTTAACATTTCCTTTTGCTTTTTCTCCTCCTCTTCACTCTCCATAAGTCTTTTTTGTAATCTTTCCCCAAACAATGTGGGTATCCGGTTAACATCAGTCTGTGGCTTCCTACTTTTATACTCGTCGTGATGGAATTGAATTTCATGCGATTCAGTTTCACTTTCTTGTGAATGCGTCGAGGGAACATTTTCATACTTCGCAGTATGTTGATGCGGTAATCTATGAGTAGAAGAACCTGAAGCTTCACTTCTGTTGCTCCTTCTAAAGGTTACATCGTCCAACCTGTAAACATTTTGATAACGTTTAGAAACAGAAACGTTTGTCGATATTACGGTTTATAAAATTCGTACTGTTTCCTGAGGTCATTTATCATCTTATCCTTCCGTGAAATTTCAGCTTTTGCCGTTTTGAGCAAGGAAGACAGATTCTTCTCCAAATTTGTCTTAATCTTCTGCATATTTTCCAATTTGCTCGCGAGTGAATCAAGCTCTTTCTTCAATTCCTTGCAGTTACAATCTTGGTCCTTGATAACAATTTAAAAGCATCAACTTATTATTTCATAGATTTTACATCAGTGGCATAAGTAACTTGTTAGTAAGTAAAAACTTCTTTATTATAAATTGTTATTGCATACACAACTGACTAGATTAAATTGAAGTATCTAATCTTTGCTCATTTGAACGAAATAATTTGTAGAACGTACAGTTACGTATATAATATTTATGTACATTATAGATATTATTTTAAATTTGATATAAAATAATATTTTACGAGTTTAAAGGAATTCTTAAGTATATCTTATTGTACTTAAACTTTCGTATTTTACGTGGTTTGTAATAATAAATAAAAAAACTATTTAAAAATGCATGTTCCACGAAACAATGATAGCAAACAAACCAACAAAATGATAAAAATTTTTCTCACGTAATTAAGCAATGCGCATTTAACAAATACGATAGATTTTAACAGGAATATCGAGAACAATTCGCACAATCGAGAAATATAATTCCGAAGTGTGACAGAACACGCGAATACAATTTCATAGCGCGCGCGGGAAACACTTTATAGGTTATATCGGCACACGTGCAGGTTATGTCACTTATCGAACTAAAATTGGGAGCACAATTGCATTCTTTAACAAGTAATACAAGCACGAACTAGCCTATACTACTTCGTATCCTTTATATATTCTGTATTCTTCTAAAATCAAAGGCTATTTATCTTCGCATGCAAGGTCGCGCAACGACAAAGTCACGCTAACCAGAAATAGAATTTTCGTCGGTGACTCTCACATTTTTCACGGGATTCAAATCGAGACTCGGTAAATCCGCATAAATATCGACGTCATCCTCCATTTTCCGCGATTATCTATCATAACCAGACGGTCGTAACACCACCCCCGCGTGCCATCGCTGAAACTATCACAGGACCACACAGCTGTTTCCAGTTATTGCACTTTTTTCACGGAGCACGAACGACACTCGCTGCACCACGCCACCACGTGCAGACTGTTTCTCGTCTCGTATATACTCCGTTTCTCATCCCGTTCCTCCCTTCAATTACTTGAATTATACTCGTGGGATGATTTCGATGCCTCTGCACTTCGGATCTCTATAAACTGGAGGTTTTCTCCGCTACCACACGTTTGCCACATCCCCACGTGGCTGTGCGCAGTGCGAAACACGAACGAAAGTGTGAATTCTCCCTCGCGTCTTACCGGGCACATTTTAGTGTTGTAAGTAATAATTTGTTTGTAGATGCAGGTCGATTTTTGCAATTTACATATATTTGCCTTTTTGTATTTAGATATCTTCACGTGTGCCAGTCTTTATAGCGCAGGAACGAAATCGGCGCATGTGTCGACTCGCTGGAATTTAAAACCTAACCCAATGTTAAAATTAAGACCGAGAAACAACTCGGTTCACGGCACGTTAGATACCTTCATAAAAAAAATAAGACCGACAAACTGACGTATACTTGATCGTTCCGGTAGGGATGAAATGATATGGAAATTGGAAATCAACAATAGAAAAAAGAAGAAAAACAATTGACCATTGCGCTCGTAAATGTCAACTTATGATACGTAACGCTCGATCGCATTTCTTCACATTACGGTAACTATGTATCCTTGTTTTTTAATAATATACGTGTTACCTCATATTTCGCTATAGAAAACTCTTTTGAAAACAGATCGACGGGATTGGTAATTACGATGCGAAGTTTAGGAAGAGAAAAACAAGTGACTGAAGAAAAACACACTTTTGTTCTATAGTAAAAAACGACCACATATTTTATACGGTAAAGCAAGTATCTGGTTGCACTACATTTACAAGCAACTGCCAGCCCTAGATTAGAGATATCAGATACAAGAGGAATACAAAAAAAGGATAAAACCTTAGAGGGAAAGACTACGCTTTAAGTCTTCTTGATCGCACGAGTGAAGATGGAACCAATGGAATTTATTGCTGTACAGAACAATGATATTTGTTCTGACAATCTCGACAATCTCAGAGCCGAGAATAACTGCTTGCCCTTCGACCCTTTCGAAATGGAGGAGAGAAAGCAAGAGTTGACCGATGCGCTGAGGTACTGCGTAGACCTGTTGAAAGCTGCTCGGGTCATTTCAGATTTACGAAATAGCCATGGGACCATCTCCAGGCGTTCCCAGTGCATAGGAAAAAAAATCTATCGTAAAATTATGATTATGTTGTATTCTATGGCGGATGAGGAGAATGAGAAAAATGAAGTAGCTAAATATAAGGAAGAGCCATTATTTTATTCATTGAGAGATTCACGTGACCTGAATAGCGAAAAAAAAGAAAAAACGGACAGTACTGTTGAGAAGGTAAAATGTAATATAGATAACAAATATAATCAAATACTTTTCACATCTTTAATTATTTAATTTTTTTTAGTGTTTACAGTAATCTTTACTTTGAAGTACTTTTTAAGTTATTCATGTAAAGTTAAAACATATTTTTGGATAATACAATTTTACATTTTTATTTGATGCAACATTCTGACCTCACTATTTTTACTATTAGGACTTATTTATTTTTATATGTATTTATTACAATAGCAAAAATCATTACGTAAACACATAAATCAAATACATTGTAAACGTAAAATTTACTAAATATTTATATATTTATTTTCACATTTGTGTCAAACATTCTCGAATATTTCATGGAAAGAACTTTATCCATTTTGAGCTAATCCGGGCCCAGTCATCAATTATATATAATTTTGTAGATAATGATGTTAGCATTAAAGAAGAAATAGTTTTAGATCCTCAAACCCCCGCCGGAAGCGGTTCTGACCTAATGATGTCATTTTATACATTCTGACTCATCATCAGAGCTGTCCAAGATGACAAATATGTCATTACTGTACTCAGAAGGTATATGTATATTATCAGAAAAGTATTTAGCATATCCTAGATACTAATTTCTTTGACGCAAAAAGAAATCTTTAGAAGAGATGATGAAAACAAAAACAAGAATTGGGAGTCATGTTTAATTAAAAAAATAAAAAATCATTAATTGATTTCAAGCGTGAAAACATCATGTGTAAACAACAAAAAGAATACATCTGTACCAACATTGATGGAGTCCTAACATTGAACGGCGGGTGTGTTTTGGATATTAGCACCTATAAATTTTCAATCTTCTCGTGATGTTCTATAATTTGAAATATGTTTCATCTCTGGGCCTGGATAGCCTAGGATCCTCGTGAAAATGGGCGAAGTTCTTTACTAAGTATTTCTATATTTGTTTTCATTTCTCATGAGGGATTTCTCGAACTTTCTTTATAAAGCTGTTTGCCTGAATGTGCTTTTTTGTCATCTTATTTAATGAGCAAACTATAAATGTCTCGTTATTAGAAATCAGTTTTACAGTATGACTCAAACAGTACAGATCGAAATATGGTATAAGCAAACAGAGTAATCTTGAAAAATAAACTGAGAGTTATAATATTATTAGCTTCACAAACACCGTAGATATTTTAGTATTGTATACTACAATTTTTCGAAGTTTTTTATATTCCTAATCAATAACATAAAATATAAATTAATTAAGTGATTTCTTTATTTTTATTACGTTGTTAGATAGGAATTACTAATACATTTCAACAAAAATTGCTAGAGTCAGTATGGCTACAAATGTATGAGCTTAATCTATATCAGATGTATTTTAAGCGAAATATTTGTTGCTATTCTTATACTTATTTAGTAATTCCATTTGCTTCCAGTACAGTTATAGTCTGTTTATGTAATTACTAATTTACATTTACATTTAATACAGCGCAGTCTAAAGCGCTGTACATAATTCTGTATAAGTGGTGGCAAAAGTGTTAAGTTGCATATTTTTAGTAGTGTTGGAACAGAGGAAAGCTAATGTCTTTTCTTATCTAGGCGTTTGGTAACGTGCATTCCGCACAAATAATTTTTGAAGGAAACAGTCAGCAGTCTTCTGTAGGGAAGAGCTCCGAGGAAATCTCACTGTCTAGTTTTTCTGAGCCATTGCCATCCACATCTTTCCACGCCAGCAGTAGCAGTACGTCTCCTTCAAAGAGCGATCTTCCGTTTCAATTTTCGCAACATTCATCGATAGATGTAAACAACGAGGAGAACAGTATAGAAACTGAAGATCTTAAAGTTTCTTTAGGAGTGGATGTTGAAGACTTTCTTCATGAACGTGTTGCACAATTTGAAACAGAATTCGAAAAAACAGAAAAAACGTCAGAGCTAGAGGATGAAATCAAAGATTTGATCGAAGCTGAAGCAGCAGAAGCCATTCTGCTTAAAAAGTCAAATAAAAATATTGCTCAGCAGTTGCAAACACAGCGAGCAGTTTCCCAAGTTAAAACAGAAGATCCTCAGTCGAAAAACCCGTTGTTCATCTTATTACGAAAAAATGGACTTCTTTGCCGAGAACTCATTGACAAGCCTCACCGCAACGATTTCGTACCGGAAGGGCGCGACATCAACTTGATTGCAAAAGTTATTGCTAAGCACCTTCTTAAATTGGCTATTCCTCCAAAACGTAAAGTATTGTCGTCAACTCTCGCAAGGTGGGCGCAATATTTTAAGCGTCTTTTTCCGAAGACGCCGTTATCCTGTTTCTACGCCTTTAAATATGAGCCATATAAACGGAACGGCGTTCTAATTCAAAAGAGAAGAGCAGAGGGAGCACTGCAAGTTCAACTCTTCCAAGAAAGAAGAAAATTGATCAAAGAAGATCCAACTGTTCTGCTGAGGCGTCCAAGTGGAGATTATGTTGGTGGTGACGGAGGTTCAAGTCCTTCGAACGTAACTATCATTAGAAGTACTTGGAGACCTGTTGGTCAACAAGGAGAAAAAGTGCAGCGTTGTGGCGAAATCTCAACAACAGGTAACTTTTCTCTTATCAGTTTTTCTCATTATAAAATTAATATTACGAAATTGTATTTGTCATATTATTATTTTGTGTTTGTCATATATTTTTTTGCAATGTCTTTGTTATACATTATTGTCATATATTATTTTTCTTTGCCTTTGTATTACAATCTTTTGCAATATACATGTATACATATATGTATTGTCAAAAGAGTTGAGACAATTTCTTATAATAACAGTTTTGAATATTTCTTCATGTAAAACCTATAAAATAATAAAAGTATATTGTTAAAGAAAAATTGCAATTATTAAGAAAAAATGGTCTGAATTATGTTAACATATAATATAAAGTATAAAGTTGACATAAGTTACTCAGCGAAAAAGATACATTAATAAACATACCTTGCATTATTGTTATATAAAGTAATTAGTTTTTATTTTTTTTCAGAATGTCATCCAGAGTTACAACGTCATTTACATATTCTGTGCAATCAATTACACAAAACATTTACTCCAGAATTAGGAGTCTCCTGGAAAGCAACTTTCAACTACAGACGGAAACTACTTGTCAATCAAACGGGAACCGTTTGGGACTATTTAAATGATTTTCCATTCTTAAAAATTAACGATATTGGAAAAGATTTTGTAAGTTTTTTTATTATTTATGATCTATTCTTGTAATGCTTTTTTTTTTATTTTGACTTATTAAATACTTATCTTTTATTCGAAGCAATATTTTATCAAAATCTTTGTATATTATTTATTATGTCGTATTTTATTTCAAATTTGTCTTCATAAAATTTTTACAAAATATTTTATTAGCCAACTATGTACTTGAGATTATAAATTGTTCTTCTTATTACTTTGTCATTATAATTTAATTTTGAATTATAAAATTCTTGTTCATTTTTTATTTTACATTATTTGGATGAGAAATAATGTACAGAGTTGAATAATTTGTTGTTTTTTATATGAATATAATATTTTAATCAATTAATAATAAGTAAATGTTTTTATATGTAGATCTGTAAGGATTTCGATCAATTGTATCCCACTGCAGAATTAGGGAAGCTGGCTGCATTTCTAGATGACCATAGGCTCGCAATTATTAAAGCAACAAAAGTTATTCTTAAAAGAGCAAGCCGACAAAAGCACATAGACATAGCTACTTTATTTCTCAAGTTAGCTGAACGTAAGTCTCTTTTTTCTCTTATAAAGATTTATATATTTATTGTGAAACCATCAAAACCTAAAAGATAAACGCTACAATCTTATTAAATAATATTATGCTTCTATTATAAAAAAAATAACTTCTTTAATACAATTGAGATATAAATTTAATATATATTGGGTGATTACTCTCATATTTTCTATATTGTCATAATTTGATAGCTTCTATACTTTATTTTATATTCTTGTGTAATGAAAACGAATAATTTGTGGGCTATTATTTCTTTTCTACTTTGTAACTTTAATTCTTTTATTAGTGTTACCTCTTTTGGTACATAACATGATTAATATATTTCATTGAAACTTTATTTTTAATTAATGCAACAATCTTAAGCCTAGCCATATCGCAGATGTAAGAGTGTAGTATGTGAAATTTACATTATAGTGTTAAAATGTATAATATATTAATTAATAAATATATTATTAATAATGACTGATTGTAGCCATTTATAATATTTTCAAGTTTTACTAATGCTATGTAATATACAAAAATAGAAATTAGATAATAGCGAAATAAATAATAGAAATAAAAAAAAAAACATTAAAAGTAAAGAAATACTGTAAAACTTATCAACAGAATATTGCAGAATATCAACAGAAAATTACTATAAGAAATAGATGAAACATATACTTTTAAATAATGAAACAAATGATTTTGTTTTTTCAGGGGAATCGGATTTCCAAGTTAGAGTGACTGGAGCTCTACTCCTTCTCCCTTTCATATTTCCCAATACTTTTTTTGTGGAGAAAACGTGGAAACCAACACGATTAGATGTAATGGACTCCTTCATCGCTAGAGTTTGCAGCGAAGCGGACATTAAGGATTATATTGAGCGTCGACGTAAGTCACTGTCCCAAATAAAAACATCAAATAAGATTTCATATTGTTCTGTGCAACCATATGTTTTGGCGATAGGCCCAACTTGGGAGCGTATTAGTCACGTGCATATAATTGTAGACCAAGTTTTATATACGTGCCAAACTATAATTGGCGCGACGGAATTGTGTTTTAAATTATTTCATGCATTTCACACCGATTATCCCGCTGAAAGTAAGCATGTGTGGCAATTAATACAACAAGGTTTTTATAAATTGTTTGTCAAGGATCATGATTTACACAGACCAACAATCACCAAAACTTTAGCTGATATTGGCATTGAGTCGAATACAGAAGAAATTAAAACATTAATTGTAAGATCTAAAAGAGGTAGAAAAGTATAGTTCTGATATTTTTTAATTTTATTTAATTATATTTTTCAATTTTTCTACATTTTGTAAAAATTTTTTAGAAAGAAATTACTGATAAGAAACTGTCTTTTTCTAAAATTTTGTCTGTGTTAGTATCTCGACAAATTTTTTATTATTTTCTTTTTTTGCCACATTTGCTACATTTTCTTGGTTTTACTTAGCAAACGATTACGATGTTTTTCTTTGTTCTGTTGAATTTGATAAAATTGAAAAAATAAAATGAAAAATGTCAACAATTGAGATCTTAAATTATATTAGATATTTGTTTAATTTCTCACAAGGTAACTTTAAAAATAAAAAATTATATATTCAAATAAAGATACAAAAAATATTTTAAAAGATATTGATTATTTAAACATGAAGATTTACTTGCTTTTATTAAGCAATTAGTGGGAGAACAATATTTCATTGACTTTTATTTAAGGCTCAGAACTTATGCAAGGTGCGCATGTTCTGCGATATACAATAAACGTACATAAAAGCCGTAACATTGTAAACTGTAAACAATTAAGTATCGATCCGGGCACGAATTTACGCAAGGCGCAACACATTCTCGATACACTCTCGACATCGCATATAGATAATAGTTTGAAAATATTTGTAAATAAGGCTCATATACATTAGACCTCTTTTTTTTACTGTAAATATAGATTAATCTATAAAACAATAAAGTATTTTTATCTTGTAATATACCTGTTATAACATTGTTTATATAGTACAAAAGTTAGACCATTAACTTGTTTATCTTTGTTCAATCTTATTTGATATTTGATGTTAAATATTAATTATATAAAAAAACTTTGGTAATCATATAATTTTAATATCTAGTTATATAGGACGTAACAATGTCTTATATAACTAGATATTAAAGATATAACAAAAAATGAGTTTTTCTTTCAAGTGGTAATTTCAACATGAGTTCTAACTTCTTTTTGATAAAATTATAAAAGTTTACAAAAATATCCAAGTTAAGTGTCTCACTTTGTATATATGAGTATAATTTATATTTCTATATATAATAAATAATTGAATGTATATGTTTATACATACATATAGGTATATGTATATACATATTATGTATATATAGTCGATAAGATATTTTTTTTGTATTTTACATAAGAAACTTTTATTGGTATATAATATATACCTCTCTCCACAATGTAACACAGTGACTGTCATGTTAATCCTAACTTTGATAAAGATCATATATAACGGTATATAGATAATTAAATACTTTTCTCTTGCAGTAGGATGTTACACCTTAATCTTCCCTCCAAAAATTAAATGTTATATTATTTGGAACGTTTTTTTTTCAATTATTCGTGCGAATAAATTGGATAAATATTTGCCGTCATAATTTCTACTCGAATTAGTAAGTTGACCTTTTTTTCTAATAAAAATATATTGATTTTAATCAGAAAAAAATTTAGTTGTATAAATTTAAAAGATTAATTAAGTTACATAATTTCGCTATAGAGGGAATTTATCTATAATGTCAATATATGGTCAATATATGTTATCGCACTTGCGCGAAGCGCATATAATATTTATGCTCTCAATAAACAAGTGTGTATTTATGTCTTGCCATTTATTTGATAAGATAGCATAAATACACATAAATTACGTTACATTTATCTTTTCATTCATTAGTTTTTTTCATTATATACATTTATTTTTTAATTTTGCAGCGAAAAAGTTGGAACTAAAATTAAATTAATGAATGACACTAATTAAATTAAATTAATTCTGAGATTCTATTTAATAAAACATAAAGCAACATTTTACAATATTCTAAGGTAATGTATGCTTACTTCACTATTTTTGTTCAATAATAACTCGAAATCGAATTTGATTTCCATTTTATATTTAGCACTGATTATACTGATTGTCTGATTTTAAGTTTTACTTGTTTTTGTTCAATATAAAATCGAAACCAATTTATATAAAATAAGAACAGCCGCGATTTTAAATGCATCATGATTAAGTATTTAAAGGCGGACATCGCATAAGATAGTACATGTAGTTTTATATAATATATAGAATATATAGAGGTTTTGAGAATCTTAGATTTTGAGAATCTTAGTGGATCAAAAAATGCATGGAAGATTTAAGAATGAAGGATTTAATGGATTTATAAAGATTTACAGAATATAAGATTCGCAAGAGATTAAGATCCAAGAAGAAAAAGTCCGTTGGTACATCTAAGGATTCGTAGGACAATATTAAAAAATGTAGAAGTCTGTTTTACCTTTCGCACCATCGTTGTCATAAGCAGGCATTCGTGAAATGAACTCTATCGCAAACTATTCGCGTTGTGATTCTATTGATAAAAATAACAATCAATATATCACTGACTTTCACCGAATTTTAGAATTCGATTTATTTAGATCAAAGTTTTATTCAGTACGGAGTATAATAGTGAACGCGATTAGATATTTTTAAAGATAACGATAATCAAGTTATATTTTTACTGCCCATCCATATAAAAATGCTAATCATGCGTTCGTATTCTACAACATTACTTAACTCTCTCATGTAAAGGAATATGTCATCGTCATTTATTCAATGATTTAAATATCATACGCTCTTTAACTTTAAAAAAAGCTTCATAAATCATGTTACATATTTTCTTCATTACCATATCTCGAAGTAAAAAGTCTAAACAAAAGAGACGATTAGTATTAAACCAGTATGTTTTGCTTTCTTATTTTTCTGTCTGCTCTACCTTATAAGACGCTTCTCTTAGAAGATCTTAAGTAATATATTAAGATTTGTATATGTTGCTTTTAATTTTTATGCGTAAAGTACTTTGGTTTAAAGTTATTTGAAGTACTTTGGAAGTGAGTCTTCATTTAACTTCCAAATGTATGAAAAGATTGTATCTTGTAACAGTATCAAGTGAACATAACTCGATATAACATCTATTTTTACTAATTTTGACTAGAAGAGTTTAATTCATATAGTTAGAACATGAGAGTGCGAATTTTGATCAACCGAGCACTTAAATAAGAATTAAAGGGCTTTGCAAAAACAATGTGAATAGGTAATTTGGTATAAGATCCAATTTAGATGTAACTTCATATTACAAGTGGACCTTATCCTGTGTGAATTTTTATCTCTCATTTTTGTACTGAAATCATCAATTAAAACCGAAGTGGTAAGATGCGCGCTTTCCTCGATCGAGATCATTTCCGAGAAAATGTTCCCATTAAATCATACATGTTCGCCGTTGTCGCTAGCGTTGCAGGTTTTGTTTTCTGGTAGGACCGTCGTTGCTGCCTGCGCAAGTGCCATGCCTAAGCAACCTGCTCGTACTCGGCCTTATTGATATTGCTGGCTAGGCAGCACGCTAAGAAGATACCGACTAATGGGAAAAAGGCTACGCCGATCGCCGTACCGGCCACCAGACCGATGTTGCTATTTATGAAGTCCAGCACGCGATTGTAGCATCCCTGAGGAAAGGAAGAGTGTAAAGAATTGTATAGAAACCGGAAGAACAGAAATCGAGAAGAGTCGGAAAACAAGGTAGATTTAACTCCTATTTCCTATATCAGTTTTTTTCTATCTTTTTTATCTATTACCTCTTATTTTAACTTTTATTGCATTCATTATCCCTCTTTTACCTTCTATCGCGGATTATAACTATCACACAATTGTCGTAATTAAGATAGTCAATCAAGTCTTGAAAGCCTTGCTTAACACGTTGTCTGCCCAGCGAGTTTTATACGTCTTGTCATGTACGCCACAATAGAATTTTCATTAAGTATATGATGATAAAATATTGCATGATGATTAAATAAAATTACATCCTCAGGTAGTGTGTTGAATCGCACACTTTTATTTTACATTATTATCTAGCTATTCACGTTATTCAAAATAGTTTTATATCAGATGGTAATTATTTTTCACAAAGATTTGAAAAAATTTTGTCGGTCACCAGTCGATCATCAAGGCGCTATTAAAAAGTGAGGCGTCGATCACGAATGACCACTGTGACAGTCAACGTGTTAATGGTTTGCTATTTTGTATTTTACTTATGTATTCTGATATTAAGGAATCTTGCAGGAATTTAGGCAGATAAGAAATAGAAAATGTATCGCCGTATACCTCGGTATAAATTTCATCTGGGTCCTGTGAATCGCATTTATCCTGGGCTACCTTGCAGCAGGACAAGGGAATGTCCTTCGGTGGATCCAGATTGAGCCAATCGGCATACCCGCGATTGCCGCAGCAGTGCAGCTGCAATCAATCAATTAAGCTTTTCAAATACGCAACGTAACGCAACTGCGTGTCACGGGGAGTGAAAAAAATAGGCAAGTTTTTCCCGTCTCTTACTTCGTCCTCCCGTATATTGAATATTGCGATTCGATTATCTGATCTCCAATTAATTCGGATAATCGACACGTTCAATTGGCAGAACAATTGGGATAATGTGAATTTGAACATTGTAGGGATACTCACCGTCTTTTGCATGCTATCGATGTTATTGCTCTTGGATTGGTCCTGTCCGTAGGCTGCCATGCTTTCGTTCAGACCTTGATCGAATCCCTCGTTCAGATTCGTGCGATAAGCGTAAACCGACGCGCCCGCGGCGAGTTCCAGCAATGCCACGACGGCCAGGAACGCGCCGTACTTCATGGAAAAAGAACGACAAGAATTATTTCTTGTAATCTACGGGGAATCTCTATTTCAAGGTATCTACAAAATTACTGTACAAATTACTGTAGCCAGAAGGCTGCTCGCACAAACTTTTGCGACGCGTCTTATCTATTCGCTAAACCGAATTTCCATTCAGCAATACCCAGCGCTTCCGTCGTAAAAGTCTTGGACGATTCCAAGTATCGAAAGAATTGTAATTTTACACATATTTAGGATATATTTTGTTAATATATAATACGTGTTATGAATGATCGTGCAGCGAGCACCATTTCTCTCAGTTGAGTATAGCTACTCTCCCCTTACGTAACGATATCGTATCGAATATCGGCTTGTAACTTCATCCGACCGTTCCCCGAGGGACCTGAAGCCCACTTATTCACGATCTATGATTCACGATGGATATTCTATTTATAATCTTACATAGAGCGCGCGTGTGGTGCATATATACAAAGAGACATACGCATTTATTCTGATGAGTATACGCAGAAAAAAAGGAAGTGGCAAATCAAGACTTATGAGAATACATTGCGCCGAACGAAGAAAACTTACTTGAATGGTCATTTATATAGTTCAAGAAAAAAAAGTTGAAATTCTTATCAGATTATATTATAGATTGTTGCGCATATACGAGTATATAATTTTTTACTTGAAACTTCTTTTTTTCTGTGTATTCTGTATATCCTGATCCTCCGCGCGCCATTCACCCGTATCATCAAATCGGACATTGGAATTTTTTCAATTCTCGTTGCGAATAAGCTCTAAAATAGAATCGAATGTTTACCAAATACAGTAGAGCAGGATGACCGCGCGCGGTGCAGCAACAGGCGAGGACCGCCGCGACCGCCAACACCGCTCCTAAGCTCGCGATGGCTAGCAAAGCGGCCCCGCTGCCCTGCGCGCTCATGTTCATGTAATCCCGCAGCTGGATGCGCATCCATATGCCGATGCACAGCATCAACACCCCAGACGCCTGTAAAACATACAAGCACACGACATTAAGGTCACTCGTCAAATGAAATTATTAATTGCGAAGTAATTCGGTCGAATTCGTTTTTTTTTTTTTAAATTGTGTGAGAACAGCTTGTATATATAAGCAAACAACTACGATTGCGCCACTGGTCTTAATAATAATTTATGTCTTTGACGCGTATAAGTAATTCCTAATAAAATTAAGATAAGTTTTCTTCGTGGTATATCTCCTTTATTGGAGTATAATACTATGCAAAATACTACATAAACATAATGTTTGAAGGTGCAATAATTTAGGAGAACATTAGTTTAATTTAAAGAGGATAGTATTGAACAAAACTGTGTTGCTATATATTATATATTGTTATATATATATAATATAAAAAAATTATAATATATTATATATAAAATATATAAACAAACGACTACGATTGTTCCATTGGTTTTAACAAAAACTTATATATCTTTGGCGAGTATAGGTTTCTAATGAATTAAAGATAAATTTTCTTCGTGGTATATCTCCTTTATTGGAGCATAATATCGTGCAAAGTGACGTATGAACGCAATGTTAGAAAATGCAATAACTTAGGAGGACGTTAGTTTAAAGAGTAAGATTGTATCGAAAAACTGTTATCTAGTAAACATCGGTTTCGTGACAACGGTCGCACTTTTAAACTGAAAGAGAAGTAACGGTCACTAATATTAGAAGCGATAACAGTCCCGTATGTACTCACATACTTATGAACGTGCGGTTTGATAAGCCATGTAATTAACGCGCTTGAAAATTCTGAACTGATTTGAAGGTTCAAGGATAAATACGAATGGTGGAAATGTACAGATTGTCGCAACGTCACACACACATAGTTCTCACCGCGAATCAAATAAGGAATTACATAATAAAATATTTTTATTTGATTATATTTATATATAATTAAATAGAAATATATATTATATATATTTTTTATTAAATTATAACGTGAAAATCTGTATATTTCCACTATTATACAATATACACACACTTTTGTGACGCCCTGCAATTTTCTAAAATTCCATATATTCTTAAATACATCTTAGATCTCCAAATAGTTTGAATTTTTAACATTATAATGATATTAATGAGTTTTTTTTATTAGAGTTCCGTGTTATCTGGATATCATATTCAAGGTCACGTTCATCCATCGCATTTACCGCCTCGCACTCATTCCCCAGTTACTTGACCCTATTTCGAATCGAGACGCTTAAAGACGTCGTCAATACATCATTATTATGCATATTTCCCTGAATAGATTTAACTATAAACTATATTATAGTGTCCGATATTATAATGGAATCTAATCAATTGCGCAACAGATGGGTAGGAGTCCAGGATGCGGTGGATAAGGAGTTTCCGTGCTCATTATACGCAGGCGATGTTGGGACTTCGGTGATCCTGGCTTACCCAGAAGATGAAATTGAAGAGCATCAACAGGGTCTTCATGCAGGTCATCGTAGCAACGGTCTCCAGTCGCTTGCTCATCTTGAGATGTGTTGCTTCCTCTTCTCTGACTCGCTTGCGAAAAAAACCCTCCTCGATACGGGGTACGGGTTATTACGCACTACCAGGTCTCAACTCGGGCAACGAGCGGAGTTCGCGCGATCGATTTGCGAGAGGATTTGCGAATACACATACGTGTTGCGTGCGTGGCTCCTGCCCCTCTCTCAACCGGTGCATGCGCGCTACCCCGAGAGGACACGATGGCGATGGTGGGAACTCCCCTTTATCGGAACACAATTTTCCATGTAACGGCGGCAAGTGCACCGCGAACGTCAAAATAAATGTCATTCTTAGAGTCTCTCTTCCTGAGAGACGTTTGTCAGGCGTTTCCGTCGGATTGAAATATTGAATATCATGGTGACAATCTCCTTTATTGGAATAACCAGCGAATACATCACAGATGACATGAATATTCGATAAAATATTTATATAAATAGTCTAGAAAGGTTTTACTTTAGGTTTTTTAATATTTTGTTTGGAATTTTGCATTAAAAGATTAAGAACGTTATGACAAAAATTTCAAACAAAGAGCTGCCATATTGTTAAAGGTGCAAGATGTTAACAGTGTGCACGATTTTTTAATTATTTACAATAATTTCACGAAAAAGTTACAGATGAAATTAATTACTTTTCGACTAATAATAAAATGTAATGATGAGAAGTTTCGTAATATCTTTTTTTTTTTTTAATTACTTATTTAATCTTTTTCATATCCAGTCGAATATGAAATATATATTCTAGCTAGCATGTTTAAAAAATTAAATCACTGGGAAATATTAAGCCATTAAAATCAAATAAGACTCATTTGAAAGGGGTTTGCTTAAGCTTTAATAAAAAAAATATTGTAATAAATACAAAATAATATAAAAAAGTATTTGTAATAATCCGGGACGGAATTTTTTATATATAATTATACATAAAATCTGTCCATATGTTTTCTTTCTTTTGTTCGTAATCTCTGTTTGTATATACAAGAAAACTAAGAATAATAATTGGAAAATAATTAGAAAAACATCTTTTGCATTGTTTTTTTTTTACAAAAAATAAAAATTGTGATAATATATAACACACATCGTTTCTATTCTATCAATATATTTTGTTATATTTTTTATTTTATTAAAAGAGGATATTATTATAAGTTAATCAAACATTTTTCCTTTTAAAAAGTCGTTTTGAATAAATGATAATCTGTGGATGACAAATCAAGAGAATAAGGAAAATACTGAAGAACTTCATACGTCATATCTGCTAATTTTTTTACAGTCTGTTTTATAATGTATTGTGTGGTCGAGCATTGTCGTGAAACAATAACACACTGCATCTATTTAGTATCATATTTTGATCAAGAAAGTATGTATTAAGTTTGTAATATAAACGTTTTAAATGAAAAATGAAATATCGCTATTTTATTTGTAACAACCTAATATTATATATATATAATAATTATACTTAATATGTATTATGTTCCTCCTTTCACAAAAAATATCGGATATAGAAGAATATTGAAGAAAAAAATTTTTTGCAGAGATAAAATTAGTAGAAAGAACATAAAGAAAACACGTACATATTTTACTTTGGTATTAGAAAATAAACACATCTATTTTAATCGATATAAAGCACATCAATATAAGTTGCCATTATATTTTATAAAATTAGGCGATTCATTGATCAAAACGCTTACGCATTTATGCACAAATTTGTCCGCTCAACTAATTTTATTGATCCTTCGGAGGGTTGCTGGCAACGTCGAAGTTGTTGGTGTAATTCAAAAGAACTCCCGGCCAAATGACATTGTTTTCGCCGATGACTGACGATTGCCGCAGGTTCTTGGATGATCGTTTAGTTTTTCGGAACGAGTGAAACCTGTTCGGTCTCTCCTGACCTTTTGACCGGTTTTCCTGATCCTCCTTATTCACCTTATCTTTTAAATTATCCAAAAATATCACGTTGTTGTTCTCCGTCTGTCTCCCATCTTTTCCACGATTATCTTCATCAGTAGAACGAGAATGCCACTCGTCTCTTCCTCGGTTATCTATTAGATTCAAGTCAAGTTTAGATAGATCCACGATTGGCCAGGCATTTTGCGTCCTTCTGTTGTCTTCCCGTTCAGCAACAGTATCTGAGATATTGTTAGTCTCTTCGGAGAATAATTTGTTAGAAATCGAATCGTTGAGCGAGTTGACGTCCCACTCAACCTGCTCCTCGCTGCTGATGGACGCACTGTCCTGATTCTCATTTTGGTCCCTCTTGTCGTTTCTGATATCACCGATAGTCTTGAAGTAGATGCTATGGTCGTACCGGTATGTTTCTAGGCAGTTGCTATCCAGCTTACCGCTTGACTGGTAATTGAAGGTGCCGCAGCAATTAATCTTGATCTCCTCCGAACCCGATTTCCATTTCGATCGTTTGAGACTGTGAAATCGCGGTGGCGTTTCGTCGGCAGACACGCCCCAGGATTCTTGGATCGTTTGCCGATTCTTGAACCACCTGATTTATTTTTGTTTAAATTAAAAACGTCTCTTTTTGTACGTATTGTTTGTACATAGTTGTTCATGCATTATATTAAAGAAGGACAGGAGGTGTAGTCAAATTAAAGACAAAATTTGCATATTTATTTCAGGGAGAGATTTAAAGGACATAGTTTTCCGTCTGGTCTCTCTTTCTCACCTTTGCGACCGAAGACGATTGTAACCACGTGCAAAGGCCGCCCATCTCTCAATCCTCTGGAAAACGTACTCCGTTTCCTCGCTCCACCACTCCGACAGACCTTTTTGAACCATCGTCTCCCTGTTCTCCGCCATGGTAGTCATTCTGATGTAAACGAGAATGAGAATTGGAAGAGCTATACACAATTATTCGTGTAGGAGTTGCTATTTGATGCCCGAACAGACAGTCAGTAGTTCTACAACTGTAAAAGTTATTCGGTGCGATGGGTAAACCGCGCGGGGATCAATTTATAAGACTCGCAGGAAGCACCTCAAACGCGGAAGCCGTTGATGATAGTGGCCGTGACCTCGCATGATCGTGCAACGTTTTCACCACGCTAATCACATCGCTTGAAAACACATCGCGAAAAATTAGTATACCATCTTGACACAAATTTGATAAAATAAACTTATATTTATGTTTTATTACAGTTTTGGTAAGCAATTATATAGCAAATATTTCAATTTGTGAGGATAAAAATAAAATATAAAAATTAATCACAACTGAGAATGCAATAAAATAGTATTAAAGTTAGTTGGAAAGTAAAAAATAAGAAAGAGGTTTTATTATTTATTTAGAAAGTTATTTTGTTAAAAGCTTTTTATACATTCTTTATTTGTTCTATAGAATTAAAAGTAAATCCTTTTAAGGAAAAAGATTACAAAGATTTTTTGTAAGTGAAGCTTTAAAAGACCAAATAAATAATGAAGACACCCCATGTTCCTCAATTTATTTTGCACTTTACTTTTATAGAATTTTAATTTCAAGCTCTCAGCTACGCTATATTTTTTTAAGAAAAATATATCAGTAAATCTGTAATTAGAAAGTAATGAGAGAGATAGAAACAAAACAGTTCTTTTTTTAAATTAATTATTTTAATTCTAATTTGTTAAATTATATTTTTAAAATTGTTTATTGCGTGCAACGATAATTAAAACTTTTGTATTGAAACGTTTTGTCTTACGTAATATCTTGGACAATTGCACTCACTCTTCTCGTCAGTATTTATTTTTTTTTTAATCAGACAATCGGCAGCTAAGTAAAAATAACTCGCGGCCGACAGAAGGGTACGCTTGTTCGCGTCGTTATTTATCAGCGGGTGCTGCCCACACTTCCTCTCGCTGAAGAGGATTTTAACGACTGATTTTTCTTACGAGCGCCGCAGAAAGGAAATAGAAAAGCCAAGACGTGACATCGGTAATGCGTTTACCCGGTGCCCTGCCAATCATCGACGCGTAACATCGCGGAATATTGAGTGGTCGATGGCGGAAGTGGCTCGCCAGAGAGACGGAAGAAAATTGTTTATCAGTACTCGCGCGGCGTTACGTGAATTAAAATTCAACGCCATCCCCCGCGCGTTTTTCACCCCCGCGCGATTTTTCCAGCCCCCAGGAGGGGGAAGGATGAACGAAGTCGTATATAAAAGCCACCGCTCCGCTTATCGTACACTCCATCGGCCGATTTCCCCGACATCCGGTAACACGCAGGTAAGCGGATGTTTCGAAAACACTAAATATCTCACTAAACGTCTTATCACATATCCGCAACTTTCTCGTAGATTATTTTCGCGGATAAGTTCATCGAGCCATTTGCTGTTATATCTCTCGTACAAGCTTCGTTATAGTTCGTTCGATCGTTAACACGTATTATCTATATTTTTAAAAAGTTAACAACATTATCGAATCTTTCTTTCTTCGTGTTTACTTATTTTTAATCAATTTTCTGTTATCGACAGATACGGTCGTGTCAAGTCAAACAGTAAAGTAGACTGTGTATATAATATTAAATGTGAGAAGGTTTTAAAGTATATAATGTTCTAAAACATAAAATAAATGGCCCACTAATCTTAGCTTTTTTCACTAATTTAGAAATCATTTTTCTTTATCAAAAATATTATTTATATTTATGAATTGCATATTTATTTTATAAATGCCCGAATGAGATTTAAACTTCTTGAGTACTTTCTGATAGACAAGCACAAGAAAAACTTTAGTCAAGATATTCAATATCAAAGTATAGAAATATTAGTTTTATTTATTATCTGTAATCATCATTTGTGTATCTGTATACAATCACGAATATATTTAATCATTGTGCAAGTAACTGCGTTTGTATATCTAAGTACACTTTATTATCTTTAATAACAAATTTTTGTGTTTTATTATTTTTAATAACACTGATGTATGTTGATATATTGTGAAGTATAATATAAAATATATGTTTCTTTAATGAAAAAAGAACGTATTTACATATTTCCAAATTTCTGCTGTGCATTAGTAATATTTTGATCGACAATTATAATAAAATGAACTAATTAAAACTAATAGATTTTAGGATATAAAAATCAAATAGTTTGACTTGTAGCGTTTGAAAGTACTTGTGCTTCAGTTTCATGAATTTAATTCGATGAATTTCATAATAAATGAAGAACACATCATTATGCAACTATCATTACTGCTGTTACAAGAAAAAATAGATATCCTACATTCAGCAACGATCTATGTGTCTGCACGTTTAACAAAGATTTGCTAGAAGACAAAAAATTGATGAATTTATGATTACAGATATGAATCCAACTCTTGCGCTGTCCTGCATGATCGCGATCATGTTGTTCTGCGGAAGATGTGAAGCAGCTCCTGGATTAATCACTGGCGTCCATCGCAATTTAGGAAAGCATCCACATATCCGCGGGTAATTGCCGTGCTATGTATAAGCAAGTACATATGTACAAAATAAAGCTAGAAAAAATGGATGATAAAATGAGATATCGCGCGTTGTAATTCCACACTATTATTGAGAAATTAACAGTGATATTCTGGCGTGGCTATGCCGCAGATACGCCGTGGAAGGCCTCATGAAGGACCTCGTGGAAGATCTCGTCGGTGAAGACGAGGACAATTTGCGACTCAGCAAGCGCCAGCAGCTGGACGATTACGGTCACCTGAGATTCGGCAAGCGGTCCAACGGCGACGACGAAGAGTACGGGCATCCGTACGGTCGATATTTGCGATTTGGCAGAAATATCGAGTAAAACGCTATCATTCCGGATTTCTCTACGTCGTAGATCGTGATCGTTCACTCGTGCTAGATGTAGATAGAATATATTTTACATTGCAGCTATTACGATCATGTCTCGTTATTCTTGGAAGTTCTCCTCTACCTTCTCCATCATCGGTCTTTATGCCGCGCGAATTAATCTGCGCTTTTCAAAAGTACGCTGGTAATCTAATATTAACCTCGGATTTAATTTTGTAGCTTTGCCATTATATTTCCTTAGGAAATTACAACACAACGTTTTTATTTACTGTAAAAATAGATCAACTTTATAAAAATGCCTTGGAAAGAATTAAACGAACATTATGAAAAAATCTGACAAAAATTGTAACATCTTTTATGTATTAAAATATATTGAAACTGAAACACAATGAAGTGTAAATAAAATCAACTCCTACTCGCCAAAGAAATGTTCTGTTATATACTTCTTACATATCTTATTTTTATGAATAAAAGGATAATTTTACATATTGTTCTTATTATCCCCAATTTATTTAAAATATTCCAACTTATTGTTAGATTTATCTAACACTTCAAATAATTTTGTAATAAATAATTTCTCCTTTTACTTTAGTGCTCGCATAAATAATCTATTTTATAAAGCAAAAATATATATATGTAACTTTTCAATCGTTAATAGGATTTTGCTGGTTTTTATTATTTAATAGAATCTCATACAGTTTTCCCCTTTGCATTTTCAGCTCTGCTATTCTTTGATGAAGATCCATATTATCGTCTAAAAACGTGTGGTACCCGCAACGATTTTCCAAATCTTGAAGATTGTAGCCAATGGTGCGTCGATTTAGCAACCACGGCTCCGGTAGTGGTGGTGATGGTGGTGGTCTCGGTTTCGGAGGATGAGGTGACCGATAATCGCTGTTCGTGGTGGTGCGATAATTCATCTGACAAATGACCATGGGATCCAGAAGGATGTCCGTTAATTTTAATACCTTTTCCTCGTAATCTTTTCTAAAAAACATTGAATTATCACCTTGGAGGTACATCAAAACTTGATCGAAAAATTTGTGTTAATTAATTATTTAAAAATATAATCTTATACCTCTTTCAAAATATATAACATTTGTTACATATTAAGTGTAGGTATACACAATTTTTTAACAAATTGTTATATTCTAATATTGGTATAATAACAATAATCTTACAATTAATATTGATAATATAACTAATAATTTAATATTAAATAATAAAATAAAAATAAAAAATGATATTAAGAACAGGGAGATTTTGCGGTTTCTTTATGTCGAAAAGATAAAAAGACAAATTGAAAAATTCTAAATTATTATATTAACTTTTCTCGATTCCGAAAATAAAAATTTTATTTTTACAGAATAATTTTTTTTTTATAGGTACAGTTTGCCTGGGATATTTTTGGGATATAAGTGAGAAATACGTACTCCGCCGAAGCGAGCGACTGCATCGTGAGTAAACTACGTCGTGGATAAGTAACTGGCTTGTACTCGTCTTTTAGTTTAATTTGCGACTGCATGGCACGTGTCTCCGAAATTCCAGTGACTTCGTCCTCCGGACCGAGTCTCCGATACGAGGACTTGTGTAGATTCCCGGTCGGTGGAAATATGTCCGCATTGTCTCTAGGCTCCGATAAGATTTTCATTTGCCTGTTAATTAGATCAAGCGAAATCGTTCAGAAACAAATCTTGAATTTCATTTAAATGTACCAGTTTTATATTATCGACCTGAATTCAACTTACTAATAGTATTTAGTACTAATAGAATTTACTTTACTTTTATCCTTAGAAACAATTATCACTTCATTTTTAATTGAATAACGGGAGTAAAAAAGAAATATAAGTATATTACTCACTTTTTCTATTTCTTTCGACAACAATAAAGATTTATCTTGATGCAAAGTTATATCTTTTAAATAATAATTAACAGCATACTAATTAATAAAATATTACACGATTGCTTGCACTCTATGTCAAAGAATGATACGTAATACAAAAACGTGAATATTCTTTGATACTTTTAAGGTGCAATAAGGTGAAATAAAGCACGATACTATATACGTTGCTAAGATTAACAACAGTTTTCTCCACGGTAACTACTCCCCCACATTTCCTTATATAAATGTATGTGATATGCTTGCGTGTATACAATTCTTTCACGATTTATCTATGCAATAACAGCACATACATCATTATTTATAAAATGAATATATGTATAGTAAAAGATTGAAACGGGAAAACAGATTCTCGTACGTGAAAGTTTTTTGTTACAGAATAAGAGTTAAGAATATTATATAGAAAAGAAATGTATAAAAAAAGTCAAAATCTTTCTACAATAAACATTAAATAATGTAACTATTTATATTAATATTTACATGGTTTAATGTTCAATATTGTTAAGAATTAAATCTTAAATATTTCAACTAAATAAAGTATTGTTAAATAAATAATCAAGCACAAAATACTTGGCACATATAACGTCTTTGAAGTATCAACAAATGTTTTAATTATTGAATATTTATTGCGTTTTCGATTTATTCTATTAAATAAACGTAGATCGCAGTACTAACCAATCGTGGATTTTGACTTTATCGCTATACACTGCTGGAATATGAAATATGATAGGTCCAATATTTTCGTCTTCATCATTATAAGATGCAATAGTCTGTAATAAAAAAGATTTAGGAAAATATTTAGGAAAACTTTCTATCTAAAATAAATATAATTTATATCTAAAACATATGTGTGTAAATCGATATAGCCTTACGTTTATTTTTCTTTTCTTCAGCATTTTGTATTTTACGTGTATATGTGTATTTCCTTCTCGTAAATTAAATGTAGAAAGCTTTTGACTATAGAAGTACAAAAGCAGAAAGAGTTTATTAATCGATACTCATTAAATATCTATAAAAGCGTAATAGCACAACCTACTTTCTATTACGTCATTTTATACTATCACGTGAATATAGTATTATAACACAGATATTTTCCATGTATTTCTCTTTTGTTTTTCAATTTTTTAATGCAAAAAGCAATAAGATCCAATTTATGCTATTATTATTAGATAAAGATAAATTATATAGTTAATAGTACATACACACTCTCACGCACACATATATATACAATAAATATCAAATATTATCATTAATTGCATAGACATATAAATAATAACATGGAATACAAAGTCAGAGAATTAGATATGCAAGCGCTACAGGAAGAAATTTTACGCAAGTGTAGAAAAAAGACAGAACCTTTAGCTCTTTCTGACGAAACGGAAGATGATGAGCATAAAGAAGATGTACATGATGAGGAAGATGTAGTCTCGATAGAAACTGAGAAAACTACAGACGAGGAATTACCATTTGAGGATATATTGGCTGAAAAACGCCGCAAATATACGGCTAAAGAAGAATTCATCTACTCATTATACAACAATATACTTCCAGCTTTTGTAGCTAAGTAAACTAACTCTATATTTTAAAAATTATTATTATATTATTAATTTATTATTAAATTATTGTTATTATATTATCAATTTAATTTGATCAATATAGATGGGATGGATATTTCTTGCGTCGGGAACGGTTTACAAAGAAATATGATCAGGACGATGCTGAAACTATAGAGGAAAAGGACGAAATAGGTCATCATAACAAAAATGATTATTCGTTTATCGAAGATGAAGAGAAAGAAAAAGATAAATCAATATCCGTCCCATCGTGGAAGCTTTCAATGCCGGATGAATTTGCCGACATAAAGTTTTACAATAATAATTCTTATTGCGGTCGCGTCAGTAGGAAAATGATGGAAGGCGATGGAACGTATGTATGGGATAATGGCGTTCAATATAAGGTATTAATCAAAATATATAAATCATAATTAATATATGTAATGTAAGTGAAAAAAATATGCATAATTATATAGCAAGTATATATAACACACAAATATTATTTAAGAAATATATTTTAAATTTTTTTTAATGTAACGGCAAAATTTTTAAATTAAATCGATATAATTTTTTTACTCTGTAAAATATTACGTCTAAATTAGTAAAAATAAATGAGAAAAATTATGCAGGGTCAATTCGAGCATAATAAAATTCAAGGGAAAGGTATCTTGAAGTGGAACGATAATTGTTGGTACGAAGGTAACTTTGTAGATGGTCTTCGACATGGCAAAGGTATCTTGGTGAACAGAGAAAACAATCGCATGTACGTCGGTCAGTGGTGCATGGGCCACATGCATGGAAAGGGGTTAAATGTTGGCACATAAATATTTGTCATGTCACAGTATTTAATATTATTAATTTATCTTGAGACATAAATTTGATTTCCTATATTATTATCTAATTGGAATTATGACGACTGAGGTACCGTAATGCACTTGAAACATATCATGCGTATAAAATATAGATAAATAATAAAAATAGTAAAAAGAAAAATAAAATTATGGTTTAAGTTATGTTATATGTCTAAATTTTTTGTTTATAATAAAAATTCTTCAATAATCATTGCAGTATGTATATATATCGATTTCTTGTAAAGTTTTGTTTGAGAGCAAAAATTCCAGTTCGAGTGAATATAATTACTTACATCCGCACCGAACATTTTTCCTCTCTACAAGTACAAGAGAGAGAGAACCTTTTTCTCCTAGCGAGTATGGTCGGCCGCTAGAAAAAAAAAGGGAGAACTCAATGCATATATATATGTGTAATTTAACTTTGCTATATTAGAACAGGACGGTATAATTTATGCTTCCACATGATTATACGTACATTTTATATGTGTGTAGTATCTCATTTGGCGGTTTATTGAGCGCCTCATTAATTAATCCGAATCCTGGGAGTTTTTATTTTTAATTTTCCTTTTTTTAGTTTTATAGCTTCTTGAAATTTTTACATTATAGAATTTTAACATTTTGGAAGTTTCAATTTGTATAATTTAACCTAAAAGAGAAAGAAATTAGTATTGTTTAATAGAGAATAAAAATTTGATGCCTCGTAACTTACTCCGACTTTACTCTCTCCCTCACTACTCTGTAAACACTCTGTAACGGAGTAGAGTTTTAAAACGCAGGTAAATTATACGTTTTCCACGTTACGCTTGTCAAACGCGATTGTCAAAAGAGAGTTGACGACGACAGACAAACTTTTAACTTTTTTGGCGACAGCCAAAATAATTAACTGGCAATCAGCAATAATAACCCTTTTCAACTAGGTAGCAGTTTTGCCATATCGTTTGCGACGTATTGTAGAGCCGGCTTGAGTTTAGACAATTTCCTGATTCGTTGTGGACAAGCGCGACGCTGAACCAATGAACGCGCCCGCCGCTGCCCGCCGTCGATGAGCGGCGATTGGCGGACGTGCGAGCCAATGGTGCCAATCGGATCCCGCTCGCGCTCGGCTGTGCTAGCACTGCTAGCAGAAGGATTTCAATATCGACGCGCACTAGACGCTTTCGCGGTCGTCGCGTAGTGTGTGCGAGAGAAGCAAAAAGCGGCGTTTATTCGCGTGAGAAATCACCCTCCACGGGGCTAGGCAGACACGGCTTCTCGGCGACGTTCGACCGACGAGGAATCACGATGTCGGACGCGATGGTGGACGAACGGTAACTATCGTTGACGGTCGTCGATAATTTAATGCGAGCCTGACTATCGGCTCCCCCCTCGGAATTCGCGACGTTACTTCGATCGAGTAAAGTCGCTTTCGGGCCCCCCTGAAATATTATTCTCGGGGCCTCCGAGTGTTCTATCGATTTCTTTCTTTTTCTTCAGTCTACGTGCAATATGTATCACCTGACGATTTCGTTTACCCGTCTCGCTTTGTCGCGATTTGCGACATATGTTTTCGCGAACTCATCACCATTAACATAATTATTCTATATTTATTGCCATCCTTTTGTCAGAATTGTCTCGATAACGTTTATTCCATTTGAACGATACTGCGAAACGCAAATTGAAATATTGTACGTAAGAAAGAAAGAGATGGAAACATCTGTTAATTTTTTATTGGTCTAAAGACTCTAAAGATGCATGTTATTGAACGTATGTTTTTTACAAATCCAAAGTGACATGTTTTATTTCTTCTCGAGCTTCTATATATTTAATTGTAAGAATAGAGTTTAATCAATTAGTTCAGTTATTCTAAGTTAGTAAGGCTGTATTCAAGTACGGTTGTTTTAATATTTACAATGATTTTTGCAGGGTGACTGATGAGATCGAGGCATTGAAAGCAATTCTATTGGATAACGAGCTCAACATCAAGGAAAATGATAGGTATATATATATATATATATATTTACAGGATACCCCAGAATTTTCACGTACATGGAACGCATAATATGATTTTCTATGTCAAAAGAAGTAAGAAAGTATCATTTGAATGCAATTTTGCCAGAAAAAGAAGTTACTCTTTCCGACAGAATCATACTTTTCTACATAGGTGAATACCGAGTTTGTATATTGGAGAGTATATTTTTATTCCTGATAATATTGCTAAAATATTAGTGTATATGTAAGAACTGAAAAAGTGAAAACTGCCCCCATAAGAAAGTGCAATGATTATTATAGTATATTGGTTATATTTGTTATAAGATTGTAAGGAATTTCTATCCATTAATAATAGATATCTTTTTAATCATCTTACTTTTCTAAATAACCGTTGTTTTATACAGAGAGAGAAACGTACATATAAATTTTTATATATTTTAATTAAACAACTCTTGTATTTTATTATTATGTATTTGTTACTTTCTCACATATATTTTAATATAAAAATATTAATATTTTATAGCTTACAACATTTAATTTGTTTAATGTAATTAAAACATCTAAAATAATTCAAATTAGAATAGAAATACAGCATTTGATATATTTAAATTAACGCATTGTATGCAGCACAGATTAATTTAAGCTCGAGTGTCAAAGATTTTTTTCTTTGCCTACGAAGAATAAAAATTTGGTAAAAATTTGATAGAAAATTTCTTATTAAATATGTAACATATATTTATTAGCTAATAGTTAAAGGTTTAACAATACTAGACATATAAAACAAAAGTTTAACAATACTAAACGTACAAGATAAAAACTTGGATAATTAATATTTTTGTTATGTATATAATATTTTTTCAGTTATAAATCGAGCTTTGTTTCTTTACTAGCTGAGCCAACTTCGTAAAGCGTACTTAAATTGTTTTACGAAGCCAGAAATTTATGTTGATTTCTGTTTTTTCATATTTATTGAAAGCCTGTCTATATTATCACATTCTGTGCGTGGAATTGGAAGCAAAAATTAATTTAATTAGGCATCCTGTCTCAAACGCATGATTAATCCTGTTGTATGGCGGTGTCAGCATACAATATGTTAATTATAATTTTGCTACATTAAATATCCGGCTGGTTTCAAACTCACACGGTTAACTAGATAATTTACAATTTTATCGGACTTTTTTCTGACTTGTTTTTAATTATGTCTATCTAGAGGCGAGCCAGAATGTATCGAGACGATACTGTTTCCATCAACCGGCGAGGATTCGCAATCACAATATGTTTGTGTCACATTGATTGTACGATTACCCTCGGGTTATCCCGACGTCTCGCCGACTATCAATCTGAGAAACCCAAGAGGATTGGACGAGGATACGGTAAAGCTGATGCAATCCGATGCTGAGGCCAAATGCAAGGATTTCATAGGTCAGCCAGTCATGTTCGAATTAATTGAGGTAAGGACTTATTCTTCAATTTCTTTTTTAAAATGATTTTACTCTTTTTTATAACCACTTTGTAGAAAAATGATAACGGATTCATCTGTTAGTGTCTAGAATTCACATAATTTATGTTCGTGTTTATACATATGTATTAATTTATTATTTCTGAAACGGATAACATTGTCAAACTACAATAAGCTCATATTCTTATGAGCTACTCTTTCTTATTATATACTACCTTGATCAAAAAGTTCCCGGAATTTATTTAGAAAATGCAAAATACAAGTTTATTCATCAATATTAATATTGTCCCCTTCGAAGTACCCCCCATCGACTGCAACGCAGTTATGCCAGCGCTTGATCCAATCCTCGAAACATTTTTTATACTCGGT
>NW_020211401.1:767-1550 GCF_003070985.1 Temnothorax curvispinosus | reverse complement strand
TTAGTGGGTAGGCGGCGGGTCCGGACTTCGGTCCGGTCCGTTGAATCCCACACTCCCTCTCCCCGCCCAGGGGGTAGAGGGGTCTTCCTCCTCCTCGGAGGGGGCTGCTGGGCCACATACCGGGCTTGCTCGGGAACCCAGCAGTGGAAAATTCTCCCAACCTACAAAAAAAAAAGGTTAGGTTGTGCGACCTCCAGGGGGTGGGGGGAGTCCTCCGGAGCTCTTAGGGGCCCGGGGGAGCCTTCCACTACGAGTTTTTGCGAACCCGGAGTGCCCGAGCACACCAGTACCGTAATCCACGGCATTCCGCAAGGTCTGCCGTGGACCGGGAAATCCCTCTCCTCAGGACTCGCGAGGCAGACTACCTCTATAAACAACTGTCCGGCCGGACGGGGCCGTGAGGGAAGAGCCTTTGCTCCCCCGACCGTCCTATGGGAAGGAAAACTCAAACAGAAAACCGGGGGCCCGGTCGCCCTGCTTAGGAGTCCGTCCAGTCGGGTCACCCCGGGTCTAGGCCCGGTACATCCCCGGCTGCACGGACTCCAACGGCCGGTAGGGGTTGGCGGCCCTGACTGCAATCGCCCGGTCGGCCGGGACCGCTAGGGGGGAGTTTCTACTCCTCCCGCCGGCCTAGAGGAAGGAAAACCTCGATAAAAAACCGTGGGGTGGGTCTTGAATCGCTCGACCATTGCACGCCGGTGCTCCGGCGGGTCGGGTGATTCGGACTCGTTAAGGGGGGAGCGGGCCTCTCTCGTCCATTGCACGCCGGTGCTCCGGCGGGGC
>NW_020211401.1:0-667 GCF_003070985.1 Temnothorax curvispinosus | reverse complement strand
GTAGGGGTTGGCGGCCCTGACTGCAATCGCCCGGTCGGCCGGGACCGCTAGGGGGAATTTCTACTCTTCCCGCCGGCCTAGAGGAAGGAAAACCTCAATAAAAAACCGTGGGGTGGGTCTTGAATCGCTCGACCATTGCACGCCGGTGCTCCGGCGGGTCGGGTGATTCGGACTCGTTAAGGGGGGAGCGGGCCTCTCTCGTCCATTGCACGCCGGTGCTCCGGCGGGGCGGGGGAGGTTTCGCTGGGGTCTTTTAGGGGATCCGGGTGGGAGGTCCTCACCTCCGAGGCGGGCAGGGATGCCGTCTCGCCGAGGAGGTGGGAAGACCCTCGTCTCATTACCCATTGCACGCCGGTGCTCCGGCAGGGGAAACGGGGGTAACCCTCTTTCGGGAGTCCCTGTACAGTCGTTCACGGAAAGGTTGCAACACTTTTTTTTTGATGATTTTTGGGACGCGCAGAAATTTTGAGATCGCGATCCACCATCTCTGTATACACGTAGTGAACGGTTATGATAGCTGTCAAAGTGAACTATACAAGGTGGAGGTTCACGAAATGTATCTTGTGCGGCGCGGAAAATCTTAAGATATCAACTGGATACTGTAATATCGGGGTTAGTATAAAAGAATAAGCTAAATAGACAATTTTATTTTATAAATTAATTTTTA
>NW_020211400.1:0-4014 GCF_003070985.1 Temnothorax curvispinosus | reverse complement strand
TGGACCTGGGGTGATGTTCAGCTTCCTCGTGGCTGGTTTCGCTTCCATTTTGGCGGCCCTTTGTTACGCCGAACTGGCCGCTCGAGTACCGAAAGCGGGCAGCGCGTACGTCTACACTTACGTCGCCATCGGCGAGTTTTGGGCCTTTATCGTAGGATGGAACCTTATCTTGGAGCACATGATCGGTACGAACCTATCTTTTCGCGGAGAACCTGAAGGATTTACCGACAAGAAGTAAAAAATGAACAAGAAAATCGAATTAGATTGAGTCAAATATTAAATTAGCGCTAAAATTAAATCAGATTGGCAATTAATGACTTTTTATTGTGTTAATTAGGCGCGGCGTTCGTGGCGAAAGCTTGGAGCGGATACGTGCATTCGTTGAGAGGCGGTGCGATTAGCAATTATACTCGCGACGTGATGGGTGAGCGGACCATAGGAGAGCAGGGCTCCAACCCGGACGTCCTAGCTGGCGGATTATGTCTGGTTTACGCGATGCTCTTGGGAGTAGGGGTGAAGACTTCGGCAACGGTCAACTCGTTGCTGACCATCATCAACCTCGCGGTGATGGGTCTGTTCGTCGTTCTGGGCATTTATTACGCGGACATTACAAACTGGAGCAGCGAGGACGGTGGTTATCTACCATATGGTTTCGGCGGCGTAATCACGGGTGGGTTATCTCAAGTAGACTGATTAAACAAATGCGACGGAAAATATATAGGGGGATTATCGTGTGACCTCACCAATCCGCGATTTCGAAGATTATGGAGATTATAGAGATTTATATACAAGGGAAATGGTTTTTGTATCTTTTGTAATATTCTCCGGTTGAAACGAAGACGTTATATCCTGATGCGTTATTCAGGTGCAGCAACGTGTTTCTACGCCTACGTCGGCTTCGACACGATCGCGACTGCCGGAGAGGAGGCTCGCGATCCAAGTCGGAGTATCCCATTGGCGACGATGCTCTCGATAGCGATAGTAATTGTTGTATATATGCTGATCAGCAGCGCCCTGACACTGGTCGTGCCGTATTGGGAGATTAATGTTACCGCTCTGCCGGAAGCCTTTTCGTCCAGGGGTATCCCGTGGGCTAAATATGTGATAAGGCGAGCAATTTTATTTTTCTATAACTCTACTCGATAAATTTATAACATAGACGTTCTTTTCACGAAATTTTTTTATGACAAAAACTAGTAAAAATAAAAATACTGTAGGCACCATTCTTTCTTTCATCATTTTTATTCTATATTTCTACAGCGATACCAAGAGATCTCACAATAACCAAGTCGCGGTGTATTCAAATTAAAAATACTTTAATATTATGATGTATAATATATTAAAAAGATATAAAAGATAGTGTATATTATAATAAAGGATGATTTAATTAATTTTTTAAGATGCGCTAATCGAAAGTGGCTTTTGCAGCGTGGGTGCCCTTTGCGGAATGACGACGACTCTTTCCGGAACCCTCAGTGAATTGTCCCCCTCGGTGTGCCCTCTCAAAGTAAGTGGAGGGCTTAGTGCTTTAATCGCTCTGATGTTCGATCTTAAACATCTGGTGGAGTCTATGTCGATGGCGACTCTGCTCGCGTACAGTATCGTGGCGATTAGCATTATCCTGCTGAGGTATCTGCCCAAGCACGAGCAATCGTCCGGTCCATCCGAGCATCAGTTGTCCAGAGTTGGTAGGCACAGCAGTGGCTGTTCCTCGCCACCTACGGAGGAAGCGGACTCCAGCAGCATCGCGTCTAAGTCCGAAGTGAGTGTGCCGCTAGGGCTTTTGATTAAATTAGGATGCCATAATTGCGGCTCACGGTACAACTTCAAAATATTTGATTTCTATAAAAAATGTAATAAATTTTGATTCTTGAAATCTATATAAGTGCCGCCTTAATATAATAACATTGCGCCAGGCAATTCTTAGATCTTTTATAACAGATTATTAATAAATTATTTATAATTATAGCTGCGGTGCGATGGATCTAGCAAATTCAAGCCGCGATACGCCTGGATGGAACACTGGCTATGGCTGCAGAATTGCGGTACTTGTCACATGAGACCTCTCATATGCGCTTGTTTGATTATTTACACGACAAGCTGCGGCTTCCTCAGTACTTTTATGATAATAGCGTTTGAAACGTCAGTTTCGTTCACGAAGAGCGGTTACCTTTTTGCAGCGAGTTTTCTTCTGCTACCCATCGCGAGTGAGTTTATCTCAATTTTTTTCCGGTTTTGCACACGACAGAAGAAATGTTGTACTCAACCGTATTTGTTTGTTGTTTGCTCGCAGGTCTTTTCGTAATTGCCGCTCACAAACAAAATCCACCCACCGGGAAATTCCAAATACCGCTGATGCCCTTGATACCAGCGTTAAGCATTCTCTTCAACGTCGTTCTGATAATGCACCTGTCTGCAAGGACGTGGGGATGGTTTTTCATATGGATGATATTCAGTACGTTGATTATAATCATGTATCATTCATATAAATAAGATATGAATTTAAAATGCAAAACCAGATATGCTCCATATAAATTTCAATGAATCTCCATTTCTCTAATTTCTCCTCTTTCTCCAGTGGTGGTGGAATACTTTCTATATAAAAAAGACGTCACTCCGCTAAACTCACATTCCGGTTTGATGGCCACCGCAGAAGCCGAGAAAGGCACAAAGTGGGGATCTACGTTACAAGTTAACCCGAAAAGTGACAAGTCACCTATTCCGAGCGTCCAAGAACTTGTTGACTAGAAATAAGTTATACATTTTTATCAATTGTTTTCCTTATCAAGCTCGCCGGTGGAGCCGTGGAAATGGCTTAAATTTTAAAAATAAAAAACGTTTGAGCTGTCAACAACGAAATATTCGTACGTAAGACTGTATGCAATGCGAATTATAACGCAGTTTAGTGCAACGGAATACAGAACAACATATTTAATCTTTAACTTTTATTAGTTTTAATGCGGTTAACGCACAATTAATGCGCTCAGCTATTTAAATGACACAATGTGTTTTATATGTATTTATTTTTCGATTATATTCGTCACACTTGTTACTTCGGCGGCTCCACTTTACATGTTGCTTGAAATTCAAAGTTTATTGAATATATTTTGTAAATATTTTTCCTTTAGAAGACCTTTTTAACTTATGCATTTTGAACTCCTCGAGAAAGTTTTTGTCTGGTACAAAAAATCTATTTTCGTACTTAGCTTTATCTTGTTCGACAGCGATTCCATATGAATTTTAAGCTCGTACTTTTACTTCTTAGCACGATCAACGAAACATTATCGTTCTTTCCTGTCTAAATGGCTATTATTATGGCTATTACACAATCGCAAGATTAAGCGATATGTGTTTTACGAAACATTGTGTTTCGTGTTGCAACGAATTCGGAGAGAAATGTAACTTATTTTATATTGTTAGTTTATTTATTATATATTTTATTACGTACAAATTCGATCAACGGGAACTTATCATTTCTTATTTCGTATATTTCGTATATTTTAATACAAGTATCGATTAAGAATACGATAGCAAGGAAACATATTTTCTTTCTGTTGTCATGACATGAATGTGACTAATCTGTCTCGTTATCAATAATATTTAAATTTAATAAATAATAATTTTGTATCTTGATTTGGCATAAATTTACGTTCGTGCAATCGAATTTAGAATTGTTTCTTGGGAACGGATAGATCTAATGATTTATGAATCATTTATGAATCTCACAATAGACTCATTCTTATTACAATTGTGTGAGTTAAGAATAATTTATATATACGTTAAAAATGGATATTATTCGTTCTTTTGATTCAATCGATTTATGAAATAGTGAAACCGCAAAGGATAATTAGAGCGTAACACGCTTCGCGAGAAAGATTTATTCTGATACCAAAAATAATATCTATTTACGTGATAATGCATTATCGTTTGCAATCTATAATTTGTGTGTATTGTATACACACGTATTGTGCATGACAATATAACGTAATATCGATGTATTAAACGATAGAGATC
>NW_020211399.1:0-1923 GCF_003070985.1 Temnothorax curvispinosus | reverse complement strand
TTTCTTGAATTTTTATTGATAGAATGATAACCTTACAGTAATTCTTATTGTATATATGTATATGTACATAAATATGCTTGGAATGTTGTCTGGATGTGAACTAAAAGGCTTGTTGCATTATAACGAGTGATAGTCATGTATTCGATACTTCGGACAGCTTGATAATGCAGCGCGAGTCTGACAATTCACTTCCAGGCTACGACTTCTACAGAAAGTATCAGAGGATAATTCAAGGTAAACGTTTATTAAAATAATATAAAAATGCAAGTATAAATAATATAATGAACATGATTTTGTGTATGACTACCGTGAGTCCACGTATTAAGAAGCAAACACTTTTACATTTCATATTTAAAAAATTAATGTCTCATCTTTTTTAACAAATTTTAAAATGCACTGCTAAATACATAATATTCCAGCATATTCTTCAACTTTTTCCAAAATAAGGATTATTTATTTTAAAGCAGGCTGAAAAATACCATATTTAAATATTACTACGTATAAGAATAGTACGTACATAAATAATTTGTCTAAGAGATTTTTATGCTCACCTGCGGAAATAATCGTTGATTAGTATGTTCTGCATATGATCATTACCAGGTGCATAATTCATAAGCGGTACATTTCCCTGTTCCAAAATTTCTTTCCACGGCAACTGTAACGCGGGATCATCTGGTGGTAATGGATCTCCAGCACGCCGGGCAATGATATGTAATATGGCAGTTGCTACGATGACTGGTAATACTCTTTCAACTTTAGAAAATCGAGAACCCAGTGCTAAAATTGGAAACCGTCTTTTCCATGTTCCAAACACGCGTTCAATGGTATTGCGTGTTTTAATAAGCGACTCGTTATAGAGTTCCTGCGCACGAGTTCTTGTATTGCGTAGAGGTGTCATTAAATAGGACCGAACAGGATGACCACCATCACCTAAGAGCAAGGCATCTCCAAATATTCCAGCCTCAAATAGAGCACGTATCCTGGAATTGTTGAAAATTGTAGTATCATGCACCGATCCTTGCCAACGAGCTGCAAGGTCCGTTATTTGCAAGTTAGCGTTACAAATCGCTTGGACATTAATCGAAAAGTAACTTTTTTGATTTCTGAAGTATTCTGCATCATTTCCACCTGAAAATATTTACAATAATTATTGAAACTTCTATAACAGCAAAAAAATTTGTATGATCCCAAATATTAATAATATACACAGTTTAAACATTAATTACCAAATGACTGGATTTTTATATGAGTGCAATCTATGCAGCCTACAACTCTCGGAAATCGTGCAATGTCAAAAAACTTTATTTGCTTGGTTTTTATTTCATCCGCAAGAGTAGGAAATTTAATAAACCTTGGCCGAAGACGAGCAATAGCATTCGTTACGTGGAGGACAACTCTGTGTGCACTTGTTTTGCTCACTCCAGAAAAATCACCTGCTGATATTAAGTGGCTACCAGTAGCGTAGAATCTCAACGTCAAAAGAAGCTGGTTCATGGAAGAAATAGCATTGTTCCTGATAAATAAATAGTAGTCATAAATTAGTTACGTACAATATAAAAAATGTTAAACTACTAAACACTTTGCCCTTTGAATATATGTAAGCAACATGAATTTGAACTTCTCAACAGTAAAAACTAATTTCTTTGCGTTACTGTGGTTGTACTTATTACTGTCCATATCTTTATTATTAATAACAATCAATAATTACTATTCTTGAATGACAGTTTCGTCAATAATAAACACTCTCAGTTATAATGCTGTTTTGTAATGCTGCGTATACTCACCTTTCGGTCAGATGTGAAATTTCGGGTTCGATAGCTTCTAACACTTCAGTAACGCATTCTTTCGATAATCGGAATCGAGCGTGAAAATCAACATCGTCAAACTCGTAAAAATAAGCAGGTTGTCTTCTAACATTATTTG
>NW_020211398.1:0-2108 GCF_003070985.1 Temnothorax curvispinosus | reverse complement strand
TCAGACTCCTCAAGTCCCTGCCTCAGCATTTGCTCTACGTCCCACGGGAAAACCACAGCTCAAAAACCGTGGGCGAGGCAGTCTTCTTAGAAAAACTTCCTTAGAGGAGTCTTCGGCCGATGTTCTGCCGCAGTAATCTCTCTGTGTACTGCTGACTTCCTCTAGGAAAACAAGAGTAACACGCACAGTAACTGAGAATAAACAGAATACCGTAATCAAATCAAAACTCATTGTTTCAGAATTCTTTATTTAATTATACACATATTTATAAATTTCATTTATAAACTAAAATTATTGCTTTAAGAACCCCTTTGATCCGAGCTCCGATTTTTTACAACCTTAACTCCAATTTTCTTTCAGAAAACAAAGCCAACTTATCCGAATGAACAATTTTTCTCTTATGACGAGGTGATTTCTGGATACAGTAAACAACGTCACTCAGTTTCTTCACAATACAAAAAGGGCCCTCCCAATTGCTCTGCAATTTCGGGGCTTTCCCCTTGATCCTACGGGAATTGTAGAACCAGACTTTCTGTCCTTCCTGAAAAAGAATTCGTCTGGCTCCCCGATCATACCAGGATTTGATCCGAGAAGACTTAACGTCCATGCGTGCTCTAACACCAGAATGGATCTCTTCCAGTTTTCCTTTAAGATTTCCAATAAATCCGTCAAATTGCTCCTCCTCCCCATGAGGCTGCGGTGGATTTCCCTGCAACAAATCTAAAGGAAGTCTAAGATTTCGAGCAAAACATAATTCCGCAGGAGTCAAACCAGTGGTTTCGTGTTTTGAAGATCTATAGGCTAACAAGAACATAGGAATCCATTGATCCCAATCCCTTTGATTTCCAGAAATATACTTCGCTAAATAGTTAGTAATAGTTTGATGTTGACGCTTGACTTGCCCATCCGATTGAGGATGTAAGGCAGTAGTCCTCGTCTTCCTAATCCCAAGAAGATCCATTAATTCCGCAAAAAGTCTTGATTCAAAATTCTTTCCCTGATCTGTGTGCACCTCCGAAGGAACTCCATATCTGGAGACAAATTGACTAACAAAAATTTCTGCTACAGTTCTTGCTCTTATATTCTTTAATATAGGGAAAGCTTCCACCCATTTAGTGAAACAATCCACTACGACAAGAAGATATTTATTTCCGGATGCGGAAAGTCATAGGAAGAGGGCCAAGAATATCCATTTGGATTCTTTCAAATGGTGTCTTTACATTATAAATCTGTAAAAGGGATTTCCCTTTTCCAGCAGGGCCCCTCCTGGAAATACACACTGTGCAAGATTTGCACCACTCCTCCACATCCTGTTTGCAGGTTGCCCAGTAAAAACGCCGCCGGATCTTTTCCAGAGTTTTGTTAACACCAAAATGTCCTCCTGAGGGAGAATCATGAGCTTTCTCCAAAATCTCTTTGACACGACTTCGGGGAACAACAAGCTGAAGAAAGCTTGTTTTCAAATTTGGAGCTTCCCATTTCTTATAGAGGATTCCTTCCTTTAGAACCAGAGCGTCCCAATGTAACCAATAAATCTGAGAAGAAACGTCCCCACCAGGAATTTCAGAGCGTGGTGGGCGGATCCCTGTTTCTTTGGCTCGCAGAAAGAATGCAATTTCTGCGTCCTCAGTCTGTTCCTTACGCCAAACTTCTGGGCTCTCTCCTTGAAGAATTATACGAGCAACCATCTTATCCTGTTCCTTGATACTCCTTTCTTCAACCTTTTCACAATAAGAACAGCCAAATTTTTTACACCATCGCCTAGATAGACCGTCAGCATTCTTGTGAGACTCCCTTTTACGATGAATAACTTCAAATTTGTACTGCTGGAGTCTTTCCATCCATCGGGCTAACTGGCCTTCCAAATCTTTAAAAGATATAAGCCATTTCAAAGAAACATGATCAGTACGAATAACAAACTTCCGTCCCAAAAGATAATGACGGAAAAATTTCACAGAGTCCACCACTGCCAAAAGCTCTCGGCGAGTGACACAATAATTTCTCTCCGCCTTGTTTAGAACCCGACTATAAAAAGCTATAATCCTTTCCCTCCCCTCTTGTTTTTGCGATAAAACCGCGCCAATACCGATATTCGAAGCATCGGTATC
>NW_020211397.1:0-2369 GCF_003070985.1 Temnothorax curvispinosus | reverse complement strand
GGACGGGTCCCTACGCCCCCAATTATCGAGAACGAGGCCCGAACCGCAAGTACCCCGGAAGAAAAACTTTCGTACGTGACGCTTGATCCCGACGAATTCCCCCCGCTGAAGTATATTACAATCCGGATAGGCGGCCGGCCACTGTTAGCATTAGTGGACTCGGGCTCGAACATGACGCTCCTCGGTCGCGAGGGGATGCAGATAGTAAAAAGTCTAGGCGTCCCAACCACGCGAGAGGGGGGCGCAACCATCCGAATGGCGAACGGACAAATAGCCCCGATTCATAAAGAAGCCTCGCTCTCTATCCATCTGAGGGACCGGAGTCGGAAAATCTCGGTAGGCATATTGCCGGATTTGGCCGTGCCGTGTATCGTGGGGATGGACTTCCTAACAAAGTTCGGTATCGCGCTAGACTTCGGAAAAGGGGAATGGCATTTCGCGGATGGGCCTCGCGCCCGCTATCAGTTTCAGTTGAAAGAAACAAACCCCCGCGTTTGTGGGCTCGCGGAGCTAACAAAAGATCAGAAAAAACATCTGGAAAATTTTTTACGGAACATAGTAGCACCATCGGGAGACCCCGGCCTGACCAATCTAACGGAACATAAAATAGAAGTAGGAGATCACCCGCCGCTAAAGCAACGTTGCTATTTAGTCTCGCCAAAGGTGCAAGAAGCAATTCGCGCGGAGGTAGATAAAATGTTAGCAGCCGGAATAATTGAACCGTCCGCAAGTCAATGGTCGAACCCAATCGTGATGGTAAAGAAATCGAATGGCAAGTACCGGTTTTGCCTGGATTTCCGCGGAGTCAATAAGATATCAAAGAAGGACGCGTACCCGATACCACCAATGGACGGGATACTCAATAAATTACGTTCGGCGAAATATATCTCTACAATTGATCTAAGCCAGGCTTATTTTCAGATTCCGTTAAGTAAAGATAGCCGAGAGATTACCGCGTTCAGCGTCCCGGGAAAAGGCTTGTATCATTTTGTTCGAATGCCATATGGATTAACGGGTGCCCCCGCGACGTTCCAACGATTGTTAGATAGTTTAATAGGCCCGGAGATGGAGCCTTTTGTTTTCGCGTACCTAGACGATATAATTATTGCGACGGAAACTTTCGAGGAACACCTTGAACGGCTAAAACGAGTGCTAGATAAGATTAAAGCTGCGGGATTAACGATTAATATGGATAAATGTGAGTTCTGTAGATCTCAGGTTAAGTATTTAGGCTTCGTGGTGGAAGCGGGAGGCGTATCAGTAGACCCAAAAAAGACGCGCCCCGTGCTGGAGTACCCGGCACCCCGAACATTGAGACAATTACGTAGGTTTCTCAGGATGTCATCGTGGTATCGGAAATTTATACCGGATTTTGCGACGCTAAGTGAGCCCTTGACCCGCCTTTTGAAGAAAGGCAGGCGCTGGGAGTGGGGGGATGAACAAGTTCATGCATTCAATAGCATTAGGAATAGCTTAATGGCGGCCCCCGTCCTGGCATGCCCAGATTTTAAAGAACCTTTCGTGTTACAAACCGACGCGAGCTCGGTTGGGTTGGGGGCGGTCTTGACTCAGAACTTAGAAGGGGAAGAACGCGTAATAGCCTATGCCAGTCGCGTATTGTCGGACCCGGAAAAGCGGTACTCGGTGACTGAACAAGAGTGCCTGGCCGTGGTGTGGGCCATTCAGAAGTTTAGGCCGTATTTGGAAGGTTACAAGTTCACCGTAGTTACGGATCATAGTAGCTTGCGGTGGCTCCACAATTTGAAAAACCCCACGGGTCGTTTGGCCCGATGGGCGTTAGAATTATTAGAGTACGATTACACAGTGGAGTACCGCAAGGGAGCCCTACACCACGTGCCCGATGCCCTGTCGCGGATGTATGAAGGCGCGGAAGGCGGAAGAGTAAACGCCGCAATTGAGATCGAAGAGTGTGAGGGTACGAGTGACGGGTGGTATCGCAGGCGGTATAGGGAGGTAGCGACTGACCCAAAGCGGTTTGCTCATTGGAAAATAGTTGATCGGCAGCTATACTTTTTGCGACCGCGACCGGTAATTTCGGACATAGTTGAGGATTTGGACCGGTGGAAGCTAGTATTGCCGAGGGAATTACGCGCCGAGGCCCTTCGCGAATCCCACGACGCGCCGCAAGCCGGTCATTTGGGAGTCGAAAAGACATATCAGCGTCTCGCCGTGTCGTACTATTGGCCAAATATGTTTCGCGAGGTCACTCGGTACATTCGGACGTGCGACACATGTCAGAGGACGAAGGTCGAACAAGCTAGTCCCGCGGGGTGGATGGGCCGCCGCGTTATAGAAGGGCCGTGGACTTCGATCGCCGCGGACATAGTGGGGCCCTTGCCTCGCAGCAA
>NW_020211396.1:0-3090 GCF_003070985.1 Temnothorax curvispinosus | reverse complement strand
CCTCTTTCTTTTCTACTCAACCTACTTTTGCACTTCCTCTCTTTTGCTTTCCTTCCCTTTCCCTTGCTCTGCTTCCCAACACCTCCCTTTACTATCCCTAAGCACATCTCTTACCTTATCCCACACCCACCACTCCCCCTCTATCCATACCTCTCCCTGCCCTATCCGTACCCTCTCCTCTTGCCTTCCATGCAACTTGATTTACCCTCCATTTTCTTCCCATGTCAAATCTTCTTCTATCCAAGTACTTTTGTCTCCCAATTTCCACTTATTTCTCATTATTCTTGATTTCCCTTCCTCACTTCCTACTCTTACTACTGCCATACCTCCCTTCTCTCTCCTTCCCGCATCTATTTTTCTAATCTCCTCTATCTTAACCTCTAAGCCTATCTTTTTCATCACCTTCTCTACTTCCCCCTTTATTTTTCCCGTATCCTCTTTCACTTCTCTTATCAAAATATTTCTCTTTCTTTCTCTTCTCTCCTTCACTTTACACCTCCTTTCCAGCATTTCCACCCTCTCCTTCCAATCAGACTTCTCCCTACCCCCTCCCTTTTCCCACCACCGCTTTTTTCTGCACTTTTTCCTCCATCACGAACTCCTCCTTTTAACTCCATTTGCATCCCCTCCAATTTTCCTTCCAAATCTTCTATTTTATTCTTAACTCTTTTCTCTCCCTTCTTCATTTCTTCTCTCTCTCTCCTTTAGTTGGTTCCCTATTTTCTCAACTTCTTCCACCATTGCCTCCCTTTGCCCCTTCGCCACCTCTCTTAATTCCTCTCTCACTCCCTTTAACCCCTCCCTCAGCTCTTATCCTAATTCTCTCAACAACCCTTTCATATCTATATCTTCCCCCCCTGGTGGCGTTCTCACTATTTTCCTGCTTTTCTTGAAAAGGTACTCGCTCCCTTTCCCAACCGCTCCTTCTTCCTTCTCCATTGTATCTTTCTTCTTCTTGAAAAGCTCGTTTATGTTCCTCGTACTACCGCGTCTCTCTTTTTCCAATTCTATGGCCGTATTGCTTCCCCGCGTTATTCCCGAACTCCCCAGAATTCCCTAGCTCTTTACCCTTTACCTCCCGCTCTATACTCTTCCCCTTCTACGTCTGTCTCTCTAACCTCAACCTTCCTGTTTCTCTTCAGCCACCACGGGCTCTCTCTCTCTCTGAACCCTCCTCTCCCACACTGTGTTCGCCCTTCGCTTACCACACACTCTCTCTCGCTCTACCTCTCACACTCGCACTCCGTTATTCGCTTACAAAATCTGTCGTCTCACATCTAACCAATCGGAAACGGAAGTCCCATATTTATTATTCCATTATCCCTCCTTTTCTTTTCCTTCATCTGTTCTTTCTAACTCTTCACTATCTCATTTTCTATCCTTCCACTTAGAATCTCCTTAAGGCATTCACACATAATATGCCGTAAGGACGTAAAACGTAAGCGTAAGAAAATCGATCAATCCCAATCGAGTATTTTCCCCTGGGATTACGGACAGCACAATACTTGATTGGGATTGGTCGATTTTCTTACGCTTATGTTTTACGCGTCCTTACGCAATTTTATGTGTGAAGGCCTTTACACTTTCAATGTTTTCCACCGTCATCCTTCTTATTTCTTCCACCCCTATAATTTCGCCTATTTTTTTCTATTTATTTACTAAAAGATAATCTATTAGTACAATCTTACCTTCCCTTTTGTATGTCCACTTTTTTTTCTCATTTCCCGTCACATTCCGTTAAATAAATTATTATTATTTTTAGATAATTTAATTAATTAATGTAATTAAATCAAATCAATTTAATTCCGGAGAGTTCCAGGGTTTTAATGTTCCAACAATAGCTGTGTTTCAAGTCCGACAAAAAATCGGTGCGCAGTTAAATAAGTTGGAAAAATATATGTATACATACACACCCAAATTAATATTAGACTGTCAAAAATATAAGCTTGGACCGTATAGCATTTTATTCTAATTTGGTTATATATAGTAACGGTCCTATTTCTCTTATTGTTATGATTATTTTTTATAATAATTTTATTTTATTGCCCATTATAAGCATATTGTATATATATTTTTTCAATTTTTCCTAATATGCATATTTTTTTAAGTTACAAAAAATGCAATATGTATAAATAAAATCTAATTAATATTTATTGATTTACGCAATCTAAATTTAAATCAATTTCGATCTGACAATACAAATTAAAATTAATAATGAAAGAGAAGCCACAATAAAACCAAGTACATCTCTGAAATATTTTTGAGCAAGATTAATATTTCTTTTTTTAGCTTTTTATAACATTAAATAAAATATTTATAATACCGTAGGATTATTAAACAAATAAATTACTAATAAAATATTAATAGATGAAATCCATATTTTTAATGTAAAATACATAAGTTTAGATTAGATTATGACATAAGAACTTGTACAGTTGAATCTTCTCTCATTTTTCCTGTTCCAACCACGTCTCCATCAACCCCCCGACATCCCACTTTCTTATCCTTTCCCAAACCCTTCCTGTTTTCCTTTCACTCCCGCTACATTCCAAAAGCCTATCTTTAGGCTTCCTTCCTGTTTCTTCCCCTCCTCCTTTCTCCTGCATTCCTTTCTTCCCCCTCACCCTCTTTTTCCTCTCTTTCATTTCTTTTTACTTTCCACACTCTACTTTCTCTGATTTCTTTCCCCCTTCCCCTCAGCCTCACCACTCACTCTTCCTCCCTACTCTCCCTCTCTTCCCTCTTCTCTCTGCCCACCCTTCCCATCGTTTCTCCTACCTCCTCACTACCTTTCCATTTCATTCTTCCGTCTCCCTCTCTTCTACTCTTTCCCTTCTTCTCTGTTTTTCTTTCTCCCCCTTCTTTTTTTTTGCTCCTCTCTCTCATTTCCCCTTCCATCTATCAGGACTTCTTTTTCCTCATTCCAACTCCACCACCTCCCCTTTATCCAAATCTTTCCGTACTTTACCCAATCTCCTCCTATTCCTTCTCTCCTTCTCAGCTATCCTCTCCAGGCTCCATTGCCTTTTTCTTTGATTCTTTCCTTCAAGGTCATGTCATTCTCTATTTTTTTCATCCTTCCTTTCAACA
>NW_020211395.1:0-6421 GCF_003070985.1 Temnothorax curvispinosus | reverse complement strand
TATTGGATAGCAACTTCATGGCATAATACCAAATTGTTTATGAGTTGTGCGGATGTTCGTTTCAACATGTTGTTATCGTCATGCATATAGTCCTCGATTTTCTCAAATCCTGCCTCCTTGAATATATGTTTTCGCATGCTGTCGTTGATGCTAGCTAGATTGCATAAAGCTGTTAGAGTCTCGCAATTCTCATTCACGGAACACTCGGAGTTCAGGAGATTTATGATTGGCCGAACAGCCTGCATGATTATCTGACCAGAAACTGCAATTTCAGGAAGTATCGTGTAAGCTATATGGACCAGGGCTCGCGAAGCATACTTTTTTCCTTTGTCTGTGCCATTCAGCGATAACGACAACAATGCCTCCATACCGCCTTCATCAACAACTATTTTTCTCAAATTATGTTGACTGCATATCGCTTTGAATACGCGAGCTATTAATTCCTTGCAGTTCCAGCTGTCCGTTTTAGCGAGGTTTACCAGAGCGCCTGTCACACCCTCATTCGCTAACACGTATCGTTTTATCACGAAGTCGTTGCCATCTTTGGTCAGATATTCCTCGGAAAAATAACGTCTAATAAACATTACCAATTCTGTCATTTCAGGTATGAATTCTTTCTTGTCATAAGCGTCGCACAAGTTTACCAATATAATCGTCAGGCCGAAGATAACCGATTGATCGTTAGTCTCGGCGAGCTCAATCATCGCTTTAACGGCTTGTCGGTCTTTGATCAACTCCTTTTTGACCTCGACGTTGCTAGTGAGATACGACAGGCCTTCAACGGCCCATTTTCTAATGTCCTTTCTTTTTTTGTGATTAATTAAGACTTGTGTACAAACCTTGGCCAATTTCTTCGTCGCTCCATCTGCGAACGGTTCGATAGTCGTGCAATCGCTCAAAATGCTTTTGTCAAATTTGCTTAACTTGCAAAAACCAACTAACGCTCGAATCCGAATTGAATCATCCTCAGATTGATACAGGTTCTCCAATATATTTACACTTTGACGTATAAACACACTGACCTTTTTAGATTTGGTCACAACGGCAACGATACATTCGCAAACCACTTTCTGTTGCAATATGTCATCCGTTTTTGACATAGCAAAGATCATCTTAAAAATCTCTGGTTCAAAGATAACTGCTTCCGCAACATCTAACGAACCGAATACTAAAGTTGTTATCGCAAGTACTATGCGCACCTATGAAACAATCAAGTAACAATTTATAAATTTTTACGTAAAACAATATTTGATTAATGAAAAATAAATCAAAGCAGCTACATTGTTATTTAATTTTGATAAAAAATACGAAAAATCTTTGGTAAATTATGCTTCAGAAAATACAATAGATGATAAAGTCGTACTCAATAAATTTCGATTAAACTCTGTTACAATCGTATTTTAATATATGTGTAAGTTACACACAATATACAATATCGACAATTAAAAAAGAAATTTTTTTTGACATTTTTAATTGCTTTAGAGATTATAGAGTTTAATTTAAATTTTATAGACTTTAGAGATTATAGACTTTATTTTGAATTAATTTAGATAATTAAAAAAGATTAATTTCAAAATTCTTACTTTGGATTCTGTGTCAAATTTAAGCAAATTATTCCCAATAAATTCTTCAGTGGCATTGATAAATGTCCTCTTATCATCATTACAGTACGTGTTTTCATATATCTTTGCAAAGCATATACTGATTATATTTCGCGTGGAAGACGTTATGTCGAACGAGGATTCGTATTCCTCCAATTGACTGGCTATCTCCAATAATTTTTGCAAACCGCGAAGCTCGACCAATTGTTCGGCCCAGTTTAATGCAGTATGTATGTTATGCGTAATAAGTTCTATTATTGCGTCTCTAGCAAGTCCTGTTATCGTTTTATTCGTTACACTATTCAATAAGCATGACAAAATCATATCAAGTTCATTCTTATGTGTTTCGCACAAAGTCTTATCGGGTTTTGCATCACGTTCATTATTCATGCCGCTGTAAGTGTTCAATATGTTCTGAAACCAAAATATGCAATAATATTTTAATTACTAAAATATGTGTAAATATGTATAACTGTATGTATTATTTTGTTCGATAATATCAACCTGTAAACAATATTGAGACGCGTTGACTATCTTTGGAGACGTGCTGTTCATGACTTCCAGACACCAAAGCAAACCGACATATCTCACAACGGACTCGGTTCGTTTAATATTGTTTTTGCATACCTCGCCCACAATACGAATTGCGCTACAAATCACTTTCTCATTCTCTTCAACTTTTATAAGTTGTGCGATTTTTGTTACAGCTTCCTTCTGGAATATCTCCTCGGCACTAGCTTCGTCACGTGCGAGCACAAGTAGAGAGGTCATAGCGATTTCACGTTTCTTCTTTTCTGCGCTCACGTTAAATGCTAAATCCAGCATTTGCGATATCTAATACAAAGTAAAAATAAGCGTATTCTTAAACATAATGATGTGTAATAAAAATGAAAATAACTGTGAATGATAATATTTGTATTATGTAACTTCTATCTACATAGCAAGTATTCTATTAATTAAATAGCAATTAATAATTATATAATAAAAAAAAATTAAATCAATTTGTCAAATCATGTGTAGTATTTTGAGAAATAAAAACTTTTACTAATATATCCAGTACAAGAATTATGTTATAATTTTTATATTAACTAGACCAAATATGTCTTGCAAGTTGATGAATCTTTGTAATAGTTATGTATATTTACCGTGGCACTAAGATGTGAGTCCTTACGACAATCTTGTACAATTTCATGTAAGCGCTCCTTTACGGGTTGAATAACTTTGTTATTGGGGTCAGATGACATAATAATCTCTGCATCTCTATATGCCTCCTCGAATCTCTTTAACGCTTGTAGCGCTTGACATCTGCGATACAATGCTTTATTACAACATATCTTTAACGAAGTGTTGCAGTCTTTAATAGCTTTCTCGTAATCGCCCAGCTTTAAATAAGCTGCAGCTCGATTTCTGTAGAACATTTCTTTCTCAGCGTTGCCTCCTTTTGGTAGTTTCAGTGCGTTTGTGTAGTTACTCAATGCTTCTGACCAATCGCCTTTGTTAAACTCTTTATTACCTTTTTCTTTCCATTCCTGTTCAGTCAAATCTGACTCTGCCATGGTGGAATATCTCTACAACACAAAATATATGATTCGTTATACGTTTTAACATGGAAAGACTTTCTGTAATATTTTATGTATATTAACTTAATTGCAAAATATATAGAGAATAAAATTTATTTTTAAATAATTACATGCAAATATGAGAGCATTAACGTGCCGTCAATAGAGTATTTTGTTTTTTTTTGCTTTGATATACATTTAATTCTTTGATTTTTTCAAACCAGTTCGTTACATGTTTCATATAAACAGACCGGCGGCGCAAGGGTAAGCATAAGAAAATAAAGTCTCGAGCAACAAAAATTTTAGATTCGTAAGTCAAAGGTGACGAGATAAATATTACATTACACGAAAGTTAATTTTTCAGTTCCATAAAGAAGGGAAATATTGTTATCACATCGTAAAAGTACGTTGGATCTGGAATCTATTATAAATTATTACAGAATTACAGGATTACGGTTTATTATAAAATTAAGATGCTATGTTATTCGTCGTCGTTGTTGTGTCTTTATGCAACATGAGATTTTTCGTATAACATGAGACGTTTCTAATCACGCGTTTACGTTAATGTTCTAATTGCAACTCACTCAGATGAACTCGTGTACTGTCCCTACAATGAAATTACTGACTCGTTTGGTTTAACCGTAGCGGAGATGAAACATTACGCTCTACTTGTTTCGACGATTCGTTGAGATATTTTTAGGTGAAGAGTAATACACGTTTGTTACAAATACCTTTTTATTAGGTCGAATTTGATCACGTCACACGCGGCAAGCTTTCATTGAGATCGTCGGCGAAACAGAACAGAATGTAGATCCTTTACTTGTCGGATAACTTTCCTTTTGTTTTCTCGTGTAGCTCGAGCACTCTCAAACCTTCTGTACTCGTTCTATGATTGTTTACGACCGTAGGACTTTTCAAGGAGTAACTTAAACCACGGTAAGCATCGTCCGTGGGGATTATCCGATAGGAGCATCGTGAGTTGTCACGCTAGAATAGAATTTCATTCTGATTGGCTTTTCGTAACCACGTGACCTGCCTAACTAATAAGGCACAACGTTGAGCATCACGTGACTTTCTCTAGAAATCGTACGAGGTTCTTTTCAAACTGCGTGTGTGTAGTTCTTTTTAAATTGCATGCGTTTTCTTTTTGTATTAGATGCACCAAGTGCGATCGTCAAGGGTTGGTATATATAGCAAGAGAGATTCTACAAGTAGTGCAACGAAAGAAAATTGATATTTCAGCAGAACAATCCGACTGTTAAACAAAAAATTATAGAGATTTAATGAGCACCAGCGGCGAGGAATTTCCGTTAGATATAGACGACGAGCAAGACGTAATTAAGGACTGACGTGTTAAAAATTTGTGATTTAATTAATGCTCGATCGTTCTTACAAATGTATATCTTTCAGCTTCTTGACTTTAAAACCAGATCGCTGAACGTCAATTTCAAAGATCCGAATGAACTTTGGTCAGCTTTATTCGAAGAAGAGATACAAGAATTTGAGCTACTGATAAAAATAAAGAAAACGGAAAGGTTAATACCCAAGTTACTGCCGTGATGGACATGCCGGAAAGAAAATTATTTTAGTCCGTTGAAAAGAACCTAAGAAAATCTATAGCAATTTATAAAATATCCTATTTTGATATTTAACGAATTGCAGGTTGGTGATAATAAATTCATATGCTCAAAATGGTATAATTATAATTGTGCAGCTAAACTTTATTATTTGCGTTTAGGAAGTGTCCCTTTACGTAGTCTATAACGTAATATACGCGTTTTCGTAAAGATCATTTTCTACTATATTGGATATTATTTGAAATGTATCCAGGAGACTGCCCGTGTTTTTGTGACTATCTGTGAGAACATGAGAAACAATAAAATCTTTAAAGATACGGACGAGGCAATAGAATCCGTTATAGAATACGTAAAAGCCTCGTACACCTGTTTTAACCCGTTGTGGTCACATGGGGTCCAGTGGACCCCAGGCTTTTTTTCTTTTTTTTTTTTCCAAAAGTATACTATTTTGAAAGTAAAACGCACAAAGTTTTTTTACTCTATCTCAAAAAATTTTGATGAATATTTTTGTAAAAAAAGTCAAATTTCTCGAAAAAAATTTTTTTTTCTCGCGTTTTTTCAACATAAAAAAATTTTTTAAATTATTGGATTATCAAGAGGAAGTCATAAATTAATTCCAGTTCAAGGTTTGAGTCGATACATCAAAAAGAACGCAAATGGAAACTGTTGTGGGGTCCATTGGACCCCGTGTGACCACTACGTTATTTTTAAGAGGTGTGACCACAACGGGTTAAATTTAAATGTAAACATTATAATATATTATTATTAAATATATATGTAGGTTAATGGGTTGCCACAAGATGAACAAACTTTATCGGTGCTAACATTAGCACCTCCATCTTGCAAGAATCAGGCGTCGAGATGAAACCCATCTATACGTCCGCGGCATTCTCCGAGCTTCACCGATTGCTAGCAGCAGCGAAGAAACAAATTATAACCTGCAAAAGCGACAATCAGAAATTCAAAAAGAGATTTTCATAGAGACAAAGGGATGACGCAAGCCAGTAAAAAAAAGAATACTTTCGTGCTTGAAGAAGCTAGAATATTATTGCGTAAAAAGCGCAAGTCTTGTAGATGAGAGTTTTGTAAATGCAAAGTTTCGTTATTTATTAATTATATTATACATTGTGCTGTCATTTATTAAAATAAAAAAGAATTCCATTAATATGACATTAAGATCCCAATTAACATTTATATAATTTTCTTAATCGACATGTTGTAAACTATCAGTGCTTTGTGACAATTCGTCACTTTCGTCGTTTATTCTGATTTTGTCCCATTCTGCACCAGCTTCTAAAGCCAATTTCTTGATGTTGTTTTGTACGGTATCGTCCTTGCTCAGTGTTCTCAATGCTTCTATTATATCTGTTCTCATGAGTTTTGTAGCAATGTTTTTTGTATTTCTTATTATATTTAACGAAATTTCGATACCCTTACGTTGTATATCACCGTTTGGATTAGAGAATAAGTTGTATAGGAATTTTAGCGAGGAATTCAAATAGAGTATTTGCTCGCAAGCCTCTTTGCTGACCGCCGTCAGCATCGCTACTGTTCCAGCCATTGCCTTAACGGTATCTTCATCCTTGTCCATGAAAAAAAGTGTAAGATGCCAAATTTGATAAGGTCTCTGCTCGAAATATTGGATAGCAACTTCATGGCATAATACCAAATTGTTTATGAGTTG
>NW_020211394.1:0-1160 GCF_003070985.1 Temnothorax curvispinosus | reverse complement strand
TACCTTGAAAATAAGGGCTTGCCGAATGTTTTGCTCTGATATATGAGATTAAATAAGTAGTGGTCCAATCGCATATTGCTTTACTCGTACTGTCATGCCTGACCTAACCTAAATCGAGTCCAATCGCACTACTATTGTGATATTTTTTTAATTAGTAAATAATTAAATACGATTAAATCGTGCGTGTAAAATCATATTATATTATTATAATTATTGGGATGTTGTGTAATGTTTCTCAATATATCTGTTTTCAATTACCTCATGACGGACTGTTACTTGACTAGCTGGGTCCGCGAACATTAAACTACCTTTTTAAACTACCTCGATATAGTTAACAATATAATTATTGTTATGAATTTAAATATTAAATTTAAATATTTTTATGCTAAAGTAAAGGTTTTTAATGTGACACTTTTTTAGATAGAAAACCATATTGCATATAAAAGTGACACAGAGACAGCATAGTTTTTCCATGACATGCTGAGCACAGCGTACGCTGTCGTGCTAGTACGCTTGGTGTGGTTATCGGGGTATACCATACATATATATACTATACCAGAGAGAAATACATATATATTATCATACCATACATATATATATACATATACATTATCTATAGCCCGATCCGATCGCAATAAAGAACGTTGTCTGTACCGACCACTGACCTACCGACGTGATGACGATAGTGATGCGACAGCGCCAGCTGATGGTCGCTCCGCAAGGCACCATCAGCTGACCCCCAAGCGTCGCGGGTAGCGGCAGACGCGTATTCGTAAACATTCGTAAATAACGACGCGCACGGACAGGTTGCATGAGCAGGCTCCTCTTCGATAAGCGACATACGCGATATGGTAGACTTAAAGACAAACGTCAGTTTCGCGTGCCAACGGTGTCTGCAGCCGTTGAGACTGGACTCGAGCTTCGACCACCTCGGGGAGCACACGCTGGCCGAACTCTCACGTAGGTAATTTCTATTTTGTACTGGCGACTTTGCGTTCATCACCGATCCGATTGTCCCACTCGGTACCTTCGTGCTGATAACGTTTCTATATACGCACTGGTTGCTCACACGACTAGCATACGACGCGCTAATCTGCGTTGGATTTTCTTGTTAATTTTGTAGTGAGCGCGAACTCTATTAATAAATACAACTAATGCTG
>NW_020211393.1:0-5462 GCF_003070985.1 Temnothorax curvispinosus | reverse complement strand
TCTCTAAAAAATTGCCGTTCGAAATCGGCGTTAAACTGTAGGTTCCACATACAATGTGTATAATCCACGTGCGCAACACATGTGTATGAAGAGAAGTCACCACGCTCAGGCACGAGTAATAGGACTGAGTATTATAGTAACTGAAAATACTTCAGAAACTGCAAACGAGCCAGCCCAAGAAAAAATGATTAGATATAATTATATATGATTATATCTGGTAGGGGAGACCGGGGCTAAAACGTCTACGGGGTAAAACTGTCAAATCAAATATCTCGGAACCTGTATATTGTGCGAACTCGCTATTAACGCTGCTTCAACGGAACTTCGGCAAGTTACCTGCCGTGTTATGATTTTTACGAGAACAAACGTGTTTTCGGAAGGTGAAAGTGAAATTTTCTGCGTTTGGAAATTTTGTAATATCCGCAATAATATTTGCTCTTAAAATCTCGAGGTACGTGATTATAAAGAGTAATGCATGCTGAACACGAATCCAGTGTAGTTTTTTTTATTATCGTTGATGTCTAATATTTCGTGGTCGATCAAACCTTGTGTTTGGGCTAATCCGTCAGTAAGTCGGATTCTGACGAAGACTTGGATAATACGTGCTACGTGTGCTCAGAGAAGTTGACAATAAACAGAGCATATGGGAAACAGTGCATTGCGTGCGAGCGTAGGGCACACAACACATGCGTGCGCATGTCAGAATCTGTATTCACGTGCCTAAATTGTTTTATGGAATAGGTAAAACAATTATTTTTTTAATGTTTTGCATAAAAATTTTAAATAAATTTTTATATTTTTCTTTTAAAAAACAATTATTGAAATGTATCCTATCATTTTCAGGATTAGATGTACGGATATGTACTGAAAATGCAGTGTGACGGATTTGCCCCAGGAGGTGACGGTTATACTCCGACATTTTTGAGATTTCAATTTTTCCACCGTTGTCGTTTTTGCTCTATACCGGTTAAACAAAGCGACATAAACAAAAAATTCCTATATAAATTTTGTAGCTAAAGGTTCACTCTTTACAGTGGTATACCACATTTAACTAAAATTTATTTTTTGTTAAAAATCGACACCGAAAAAAACTGACGGTTTAGCCTCGGTCTCTTCTATATATATAATAATCAAACATTTACATTAAAATACTAGAGGACACCCGAGATGTACTTGTTTCACATTCTTAAAAATTTTATAAAAAATATTGCTAGTAATCAGCGTTTTGATTAGATTAAAGAAAAGAAGGTATACTACAGTAACGTCTAGTGTACTTTATATATACAATATATAGAGATAGTCGAACAATTTGATGTTAATTGAGCTTTTCGATTGTAGGCCAGTAAAATTAGGTCTGAAAATGGCAAAACGGATTGACAAGCTAATTTTTTGAAGGTGAGTAGAGGGTTATAGGAGATGCCTAAATTCACAAAGTTTCAACAAAATTTCCCTGTGCGTCGCCGCCCGTGATCTCAATGGTTCCCGCTCTCGTCACCCCTTCTCGGTCCTTGGTCCTCCCGGACCTTTCCGTTACTGGTACTCCCTCGAAGATTCGCCGTGGTGTGGGTGAGGCACCGCGCGTATTACGATTACATAAAAATAAAATAAATAATCAAATTGCGGAAACGATATGAATATTTGGCCCCTGAAAATCTCGTCGTCGCCTCTCTGGCAGCCAGAGTCTGGCTTGTCCGTGGGCGCGAAATTCCGCGCTTTGTGAGCAGCGGGGCGCTGCCACGAAGCGGCGGGCCGCGCCGCAACGTCACAATATATATACAAGTAATCTGTTTTTTATTTCTGATAATAGTAAATTTGTATCCCCTTTGTACCACTGGTTGTGGTACTTACTCCACCTCTGGCTCTTCCACGGCCTCTGCCTCTTCCTCTTCCTCTACCTCTCCCTCTCCATCTTCCTCTCCCTCTTCCTCGCTGCACCTCGAGGACAGCAGCCCTTATAATCTGCTGTAAACTTTCCGGCTGGAACAAAAGATAAATATGCTATATTAAAACATCATGCTTTTGTAGGTAAACGTAAAAGTGAGACAACAAAAAATTTCGCTATTTATTGTATGAATACTGTCGGTCGCTGTCACACATGCGATGTGTGCGGTCGTTTAAGATTTTAAATATGAAATTTATTAATTTTTATACTTACGGTTAATACGATTGGCTCGGTCGCCGTCGTCACCGTCGGGATCACCGGAACCGTCGTCGCCGCCGGGACCGTCGAGGCCGTTGTCACCGCGGAAGCTATCGTCGTCGCCGGGGCCGCCGAGGCCGTCGTCACCGTTGGGGCCGCTAGGGCCGTCGGAACCGTCGTCGCCGCCTGGGCCGCCGGGGCCGTTACGATCGTCATCGCTGCCGGGGTGGTCATTGAGGCCGTCGTCGACATCACCGTTGAGGCCGTCGCGTTTCTTCTTATCTATACTGCAACAATTTACAACACATTAGATATATATACATGTAAGACTTACAATTACTCATTAACGATGTGTATACTCACAAAACTCGGTTCAGATTCTTCTGCACGGCCTGCACGCTCACACTGAACCTCACGCCTCACGCTTACACAGCCAAACAATGAATGTCGAACGTCGTTAGCGGCACTCAAAACGCGCGATCGCTATAATTGTACGCACCCGTTTTGTGATGGGTGCGAGAATTACGTAACAATATTATGCTTGATATGTTTTATTACGTTATACTTAAACGGAATATAAATTTCTTATGACGAGCGCGCACAAACGTGACTTCTCTTCGCCCGCCATCTTACTTTACTCTCCTACGCGACATCTCTACGTGCAGCCACCTACTAACATATCGCCCGCCTTGAAAGACTTGGCTTTCAACGAGTGTTAGTGGACCGCTCGATGTTTTCACGCGCCGCGCCGAGGAGAGCACAAAAAATAGTCAGTATCTTGTTTAAAACGAGAGTCACTTTATTCAAAGCTGGTTACAATGTCAGAATATTCGCGTGGTAATATCGCACTCGCTATATCGCACTTTCGTACTCGCTACGGTTTGACTCCGTATTCTCGATGTCGACAAACGCAAGTGTCGCGTACGATTTATGATGGTTCACTGAGCTCCCGGCCGGAGCAAGCGTAACGATCGCGGCCGGAGCTCCGAACTTTTCCGCGAGGAATTTCGAGACATGAGAAACGCTGATTGGCTCCAAATCGTCGAGCGGCCAGACTATTGGTCGCAGTACGAGCGATCACGCGATGTACACCTGTGGTCCGGGCGCGAGCGAAAACACAAAAAAACCGGGGGGAAGGCAAATAAACGCGTTTTGGAGCAAATCGAGCGTTCTCGAATATTCCCAACGCTCGCTTTCATTTTTCGAGCGTGAGATTCTCAACAACGAGATATTACAAGTATTTGTACTCTTAGGACTTATGCTAATCTTATTGCTGCGCGTGAATACAAACAAATAGAAATTTATACATCAATAGGTAAAATACAATTTCGCTACAGTACGTTGCACTATGCTTTTCGCACTCTTTACACTTACGACTCTGACTTTTCCATCGCTGCTTTCGTGACATTCAGTTTCACGCCCTAATGCCCATTGCATCGAGGGTGCATTATTATCTCGCAATAGCACCAATGTACCTACCTTGATCGGGGAAACTTTCGCGATTTCATTTGAATCTCTGTTGGAGATTAGACAAATATTCTGTGGACCAACGAGTCCAAAACGTTTGAACAAATTTAGTGAGATATTGGAAACGCGTAAGACGATTGGAAGGAGTTTCAACAAAGTTCTTCTGTGGAATGGCGTTAAGAGGTTCACCGATCAGGAAATGTCCTGGGGTTAATGCACGCAGATCCGTTGGATCGCTCGAAATCGGAGTAAGCGGTCGCGAGTTTAATACTGACTCTATTTGAGTAAGAATAGTGTACATCTCCTTAAACGTTAATAGAGCTTCGCCGAGTATACGCCGCATATGCGTTTTGATAGATTTTATGCCGGCCTCCCACAAACCGCCCATATGGGGAGAGTATGGAAGAATGAAATGCCATTGTATGGCGTGATCTGAACAATGTCGCTCGATAACCTCTTGATGATCGGATGTCGTGATTAGATCGTAAAACGCCGCTAACTCATTTTTAGCGCCCTTAAAATTACTACCGTTGTCGGAATAGATATGTGCACACTTGCCGTGCCGCGCAATAAATCGCTTAAGTGCATTAAGAAATGCCGGAGTGCTTAGATCGGAAACTAATTCGATATGTATTGCTTTGGTAGACATACATACGAAAACACAAACGTACGCTTTACAAGTTTTGTTACGCGAAAGTTTTAAGTTGAACGGGCCTCCGTAATCAACGCCTACGTTTACAAACGCGCGAGTATACGTTACGCGATGTGCCGGTAACTCACCCATAAGGTGTCGTGCAGCATGCGGCCTGGCTCTGAAGCAAATAATACATTTATGCAAAATCTTTCTGATAGTTGACCTAGCAGATAAGATCCAATAGGACTCTTGTAATGTAGAAAGTAAAGCCTGTGCACCAAGATGCAAATTTCTACAGTGCTCATCGCGAATAATAAGATGGGTGACGTGATGATTAGAAGGCAAGACAATTGGGTGACGCAAATACTCGATTTGTGCGTTCCTCAATCGTCCTTCCACTCGGATGATTCCATCCTCGTCCAGAAAGGGATGCAGTGTCAGTAACCGACTGTCATCTCGAACACGTTGCTCAATAGTTAGATCGTGGATTTCACGTGGAAAACAATGTGCTTGTACTAACTTGATGATCAGCCGCATCGCTTGATCCAGTTCGTTGACGCTCAATGGTCGTATCTGTCGCGTAGTACTTGATTTGATTGGTTCTTTCCAACGTAAGCAATATGCAATAACTCGCTTCAGTCTAGAAAGAGATGAAAACCGACTGAATATATCGTTATCTTCGAAGATTTGCGTGAACGTGGTGCTGGATGCTTTGGTCTCTGGAATCTCGCCGATTACCGGGGAAATCATTTCGTGAAGATGCTCCGCAGGATCGCACAACCACTCAGGTCCCTCCCACCAGAGACGGAGATGTTTCAGTTGACTTGGGTTCACCCTCCTGGATTGTCCTCCGATTTTACATGATGCCACATGTCCTTTTCTGTTAATTGATGGAACTCCGTGATCTGATTGGCAACGAAGGTTTTGCGTTGATAAGATTCGCCATATATCTATGCTAGAACAATTTCTGAATCGCACCAATAAAAGCGGGCTTAAATGATTAATGATAGCGTATCCATTACTAGCTTAACCAGTTTTGCTAGCAGAAGAGCTGCGAGAAGTTCCAGTCGAGGAACACAGATTGTTTTCAATGGCGCGACCTTTGACTTTGCGCATAAAAGCCGAATTGTAATCCTTCCTTGAGTATCGATCGATCGTAAGTATACGCAAGCCCCATAGGCTGCTTCCGATGCATCGGAGAACCCATGAAGTTCAATGCGC
>NW_020211392.1:0-4053 GCF_003070985.1 Temnothorax curvispinosus | reverse complement strand
TAATCAGACGATCGCATTTTATGATGACATTGCGTTCATCATAATCCACTTGAGAGTTGCCAATCAATCTCGTAAGTGATCTCTGAGTTACACGAGTTCGATATGTTAGCTGAAAGCATCCGCCGTTGTTATCTCTGGATAGGATGGTCATTGACCAAAACCGTGAGGGCCTGTGCAAAGGGCTAAGATGGCCGCTTCTTTCCGTTTTACCGAGGCCTCGTCGCAATGGCTAAGTTCGTCCTTCCTTCAGTCGTATCTAGCGAGGTACTTTCAATCGCCTCTGAGCAGGGCTGCAATGCCTCCTCTGATATTACGGAGACGTCCTCGTTGTTTCTATCTCAGACTTAATAGTCTGGCGGATTTCAATCGCGTAGCAATTATACGTATATCCGACGCCGAAGTAATGATAAAAGAACGCGACTGTACGCCTCGCTAGCCGAAAGACGAATACCTTCCCGGCGGGCTTCACGTTCATCCCGACACGTTCACGCTTGCGCAGTATCGTCGGTCCGTGCCTTTTTCCGGCGCTGGGGCGCAACGTGGTCGTCGCAGCGCTCGCGAAACACTTAACGCTAAAGATAACTAGGGAACTGTAACACCGATGCCATCTATAAGCATTCTACCGAATCGCCACTTATAAATCCACTATGTTCACAGATGTCTACACCTACACAATCTCTTCACGCTTTTTATTGCCCGTTTTTAACATTTCGCCCGTCTTTGTTTATCGTAGATAACGAATCAACTATGCAGTTTCTGTATCAATTGGAAGAGGACAAAGTTTAGTGATAGGTCTTTGTAATTCAGAAATTTGCGTACGTACCGTAACAACTCTAGTATGACCTTCTTGACCAGGATGAGTCTTAACAACCCGACCTAAAGGCCACTTCACTGGAGGATACCTCTCATCAACTACTAAAACCAAAGAACCTTCTTTTATAGATGGAACAGCATTGTTCCACTTGTATACCGCAAGATATCTTTGCAGACAGTCACGTGACCATTGTTTCCAAAAGTCTTCTAGCATTTTTCTTAGGAGTTGCCACCGAGAAAGGTGAGAGACCTTAACGCCGTCTAACGATGGTTCGGGAATAGTAGTCAGAGCCTGCCCTATAAGAAAATGACCCGGGGTCAGAGCAGAAATATTGGTTGGATCCTCAGACTGCGGACAAAGGGGTCGAGAATTCAACACAGCTTCTATCTGAATTAGCAAAGTATTCATCTCTTCGTACGTAAGCTGTTGATCACCGACTACCTTGTTCAAATGCGTTTTAACCGATTTAACGCCAGCCTCCCATTTTCCTCCGAAATGAGGAGCCGCAAATGGATTAAACTTCCACTGAGTTCCGTCCTTAGCGAGAAGCTTAGCTAATTCTTCTGACTCCTTGGAGCTGGCTAGAAAGAGCTTACGAAGTTTGGGCATCTGCTCCTTTAAAATTAGTACCGCAATCACTAGATAACGTTGAACAAGTTCCTCGACGAGAGGTGAAACGTTTGTACGCCGCTAAGAAAGCCTCAGTTGTGTAGTCCGTAACCAATTCTAAGTGTATAGCCGAAGTCGAGTAACAAACGAACAAAGCTATGTAAGTCTTGTAGGTCTTTGCATTCCTACCTTTCCAAGTTTTCGTGGTAAACGGACCTGCATAGTCCACTCCCGAATGCTCGAAAGATCGAGACGGGTTTATCCTTTCAGTAGGTAACTGACCCATGATTTGATGTGCTCTTTCCTGGCGAAACCGAGTACAGACTACACATTTGAGTATAAATGATCAAACTACGACTCGACCTCCAATTATCCAATAATTGTTCCTAATAAAGGAAAAAGTATCCTGAACTCCTCCATGGAATGTACGAGCATGAGCGTCAACAATAACCAAAGAAAGAAAGCTTTTTTAAAGGCGCAACCTTTGTTTTAGAAGCTATAAAGCAGACTGTGACTTTACCTTCGCTCGAGATTACCCTGGCAAAAACAACTGTAGCCATGGCCTGTTGCGAGGCATCGCAGTATCCGTGTATTTCAATAAGTGAACTAGCTGTCCAACCTATTCATCGTGGAAATTCGAATTTCGGCGTATTGTGTAAACTATTTACAAAGTCTGTCCATTTTTTGATTAGTTTTTCCGGCAATGGGTCATCCCAATCTAACTTAATTGACCATAACTCTTGCACAAATATCTTGCCGACAATAATAACAGGCGACAAAAAAACCCATTGAATCCCATTGAAAAATTTAGCAATCGTAGACATAACAGTCCGTTTTGTGATAGTTGTCAATGTAGGGAGCTCGAATGTAAATTCAAACGAATCCGTTAAAGCGTTCCAAGACAACTCCAGTACGTGAACAGTCTCACCTTCATTAAATGAAATCGAATGAGATGTAATCTTTCTATCGGGTGGTATGTTTTCCAAAACATCAGGGTGATTGCTCATCCATTTCTTCAACAAGAAACCGCCCGCCATGCAGAGCTTGTCCAAATGAGCAACTTTATTTTGAGTTTCCTGAATAGAATCCGCTCCGCCATGAAATTCGTCTACGTATCTACCTTTCTCCATGATTGGAATAGCTAAAGGATATCGATGTCCTTCATCCTTTATCAACTGTACGAGAGCACGTATGGCTAAGAAGGGTGAGCAAACCTGACCATAAGTAACAGTTGTGAGCGCAAAAGTTGTGATTTGTGACAATGAATCTAACCAAAAAATCCTCTGATAGTCCCAATCCGACGGGTCTACCTTCATTTGTCTAAACATTTTTTCGATTATGTTTTCAGCTATGAAAACATAAAGAAAGAGGCGGAACCAGAGGAGTACGTCGAACAAATCAATTTGCAATTTAGCACCTGTGTGCAATAAATCGTTGAGTGACACGCCCGTAGTTGTTGGACTCGACCCGTTAAACACAACTCTCAACTTAGTGGTCAGACTCTGTTCTCGTAATACGTCATGGTGAGGGAGATAGTACACCAAAGAGGGCTCCGATTCTGATGAAGGCACTATCTGCATGTGACCTAAGTTTCTGTGCTCTACCATAAAATCCGAGTAAAGATTAAAATAATTAGAATTTGTCTTAAATCTGCCAGACAAACTTCTGATTATTCGCAAAGTCTTATTTTTTGAGTTGCCAAGTTTAGACGGATTTGATTTGAAAGGAAGTCTAATAATATATCTCCCAGTTTCGTCTCTCTTATGCGTAGAAAGGAAGTGATCCTCGCAATCCTGTTCTTCTTTAGAAAGTATTGGAATTTTCGACGAAGGAACTTCCTCTAATTCCCAGAATTTATAAACTAAATTGTAAAGTTCTTGGCTAATCGACACGTGATAGCTTTGTCTATTAACTAAGAAAGTTTCAAGCGTAGTTGGTCCCGAAATTACCCAGCCTAACTTGGTAGCTTGCGCTACTGGCGTTCCAACATCACCTTTTATTAGTTTACTTTCGAGTAAAGCAATCGAGAGAATGTTTAGGCTTATATAAATTTTGTGCGAGATTCTACAACTACAATATAATGCACTTTCTTTCTATTAATTGACACAGTAACTTCCGCAGTAAATCAAGTTATATAAGTATTATGTACGTGAGCAGGTAGTAAGTCTACACAATGTATAAAATAACTCGTCTTTATTGCGTGCGAGGCAGCGGTCATGCGACCGAGTCGGCTGTTACAATATGTCTGCCCGAAGGCTCTTATTCTTTTTGGCGGGACCGGAAACTCACTATCGTGCCCTCTTGCGGTTGTACTCTTATGGCTATCGTGCCCTCTTGCGGTTTGCACTCTCAGGGCGGTTTATTCAACTTACAAATATAACAATAAGTATTACCAACAAATATAATAATAAGTATTTCAAGTGAGTATGGTAAACAATTCGATAAATGAAGAGCGAAGTCAATTAAATGATAATTAACTTTTCGTATGTAATACGGTGTTTCGTAAACGTTAATAGCTGGTAAATAGCCACGGGTCGAATCGCAATATTCGTTAAGATAATATTGACTATGCGTGAATATCCCAATCATGCGTGCATCGATAATGTAAGTTAAATTACTACACATCGAGA
>NW_020211391.1:0-2823 GCF_003070985.1 Temnothorax curvispinosus | reverse complement strand
TTCTGTAGTAACTTACGATAATTCACTCGTTTACGCGGAGTAAATTATCGTAAGTTACTACAGAAGTAACGCTCGCGTAAACGTAGTATATGTACATACATTAGATTAATGATATTAATATGTACAATATACTCTTAGGGGAGAGTGGGAGAACCATGTTTTGAAAGAGCCATTTCAACCAACTGATTGTAGCAAAAAATTTTAAAATATTTTTATTTCATAGCAACACTGAAACTACGTCATCCATAGACATTTTAGTGTTGCCGTAGTGAGGTAAAAGATTATTACGACAAAAAGTAAGTTTTTGAGTTAAATTTCCATGTCTTTTCCATTTATTTGCAATTAGCTTTTAGGAAAAGTATTTTTTTAATTAAATGCTATATATACTAACCTAACTAAAAACGTAGTTACAACTCTTTCGTTTGTTTTGGTTTATCAGATATTTTGTGGTTAAATTTTTTACACATAGTTATGATAGTTATGAAAGAGTCGGTGATGAAAGAAACAACAATAACTGTGTCTGTTCAAAAGATTATTCTGTAAGTAATGAAGATTGGTATCAGTGCAAGTTGTGCAATGGCTTTTATAACTCATGTTGCAGTAGAGAAAATTTTTATTTCTTTTGTAATAAGTGTGTTTTTGATTTAAAATATTATATTTTCTATCTTTCAGATATTTATTAGTTTTCTAAGAAGATAATTTTTGCTAAAGGATAACATACTTTGATTTTGTGTTATTAGCTTAATTTATTAGTACCTGGCTCAACAAAACGGGCTTTTTCAAAGCCATGTGTTAAAAGAGCCAAATTCTTTATCTTTAAAAAAGTGATTAAAATCTGTTAATGACTAAATATTATTTTGTTAAATTGATCTTATAGATAAATAAGTACACTTAAGTTAGAAACCGGTTTTACTTCATTAACACCAGATTAAATACCTTTTTCATATTTTGAAAAATACTAGCTCTTTCATGCCCATTCTCCCCTATAATAAATAGTAATTTTTTGAAAATTTGCAGCTAATCTTTAACAATAACATTTATATCTTTAATGTTTATTTCATTAATTTGTTTATTTTCATAATATCTTATTAAAATATCCTGATTTTTCGATACATAGATATATCTGAAATTGTCATATGATAAATTTCAAACTAACAGTCTAAACAAACTATAATTAAGGCTGCTAATAAAATTTCGAAAAAATCAAATGTATGTAAAAAATAGTTTCAAACAACGAAAAACTATTTTTTAACCCTCCGTAGTCACACCTATTTTTTCATACAAGGAAGTCACTCTGGGTCATTTTGACCCGAGACGAACTTTGACCGTTTGCCATTTGACCATTTATCCACCGATCGTGTTGAAAAAATTCTCGAATGCACTTGCGATATTGCTAAATTGATTGCTATAAAAAAAGAAGGGCCTCAGGAATTTTTAACATATAAAAAAAATTCGCAAAAAATTTGTTTAAAAAATTTTTTTTTTTAACTACAGCTAAAGGGCGTCATGCCCGCCAATTTTCAAGTTACGCGCAAGATATTTACGAGCAAAGTTGAGGCTCGGGTCAAATTGACCCGGTGTGACTACGGAGGGTTAATTGGCCAAAACATTTTTCACAATGAATTGTATTAAAATAAAATGTTTTACCTAAGGATGGATCATATAATCCACCCTTTAATGGATGTCCAAGAATGTTAAAAGATAATGGTGTTCTGATTTTCGTTACACTCAAATTCCTTATATCATTTGCTGTGAAAATTGAGAACAGTAAATGCTGGGAATCTTGATGTTTCGGTGTTAAACGCTGCCTATGGTATTTACTCATCTTGATATTTCTCTAGCATTCACAAGTCTGTAAAAAAATATTGAATAATAATGTAATAATCAGAGATGATATGTATAAGAGCTGTCAATTAACAGTAAGTCCCAGATTCGATTTTGACTCTCATTCCATATATGCCTTGATTTGTAAGAAATTGATTGAGGAGTTGAAGATTAATAGTAAAAAAGAGTATCCAACTGTTATAACCTATTTTGGAAACAATAAAAATAAAACATAGTGTAATAAGTTTTTATGAAATGTTAATATAAACGGCACTATTTAACTTTTTTGAAATTTCAGTAATTAAATAATTATATGAGGAAGGTCTCTTTACTTCTTGACTTTGACAAAAGTTATTACATATTTGAATTGTAACCAAAAATTAAATTAAATTAAAATTACCGTTCTGAAATATAATAATATAGTCGCTTACGATATTCCACACTGGTTCATACCAAACGCTGTCAAAATATTTTAATTATAGAAACAAGGTAAACATATTGAGACCTTTACGGCAAGCGATACAAGTCGATGTCTTTGTTACTCATTGTTACTCATTGCCAAAAAAGAAAAATAGAACGACGTTTATGTGTCGACTTGTGTCGCTTGCTGGAAAGCTCCCGTTGATTAATAAAATGCTAAACATTATCACATTTTTTAGCAGAATTACACTTAACCTAATCTAATCAAATTTAGTTATTTTATAAGAAACTTATATTTTTTTAACATAAAATACAGATTGCGAATAAAATAATCGTTGGCTTAAAATGTTGCGTTTATTATATCAACTGAACGTGCTGAGAAATGGAAGAATTATTTGTGTACACAGTACTTAAAATTTTGGTAATTATAAAGGAAAGGGGTTTCTCACCAATTTGGCTCTGAAACTTCACAATTTTGTGCATTTTGGTGCGTAAATCATGAATCTATAAGTTAAAATAGTCGCTCTTAAGGTAGTCCTAATATCACAATAGTAGTGCGGTTGGACTCGATTTAGGTTA
>NW_020211390.1:0-4402 GCF_003070985.1 Temnothorax curvispinosus | reverse complement strand
TCCACGACAGAAAAGGTCTTACAACTGATACACTTAACAACAGCTTTTAATGGTAAAATGCGAGCACGAAAAGTGTCGTTATCGTGCAAAATGGGCACGGGCGTGGTTAAGGGGTATCTTCGCCTTCGTCGTCGACGAACGTGTTACGAGCTAACGGTGCTGTCAAAAGTTACGGCAGCGAGCCGAAGCGCGGGCACGACGATGCATGAAATGGAAAGAAAGGGGGGGGGGGCGGCTGGGTGAGACGAGAGGGGAGAAATACCACGGGATCGTTCGCACTTCGGGCAAAAGGTGCCGGACCAAAGATGCCTATATAAAAATGATGCTTACGACTCTCCAGCCTCGGCACGCTCCTCGGCGCGTTCTAGATCGGCCTCAACCATGGCCAATTTACGGGCGACCTGTATAAACGACACACACATACGGTTTCTAACATGTGTTGCTTTCTACCACCTCCTCCTCTTTCTCCTCGGCGACCACGCCGCCTCTGAAAACTCCGGAGGCGGCGGGATGGCGAGACACCGGCGTCTCGTCGTCGTCATCGCCGTCGTAGCCGTGATTGGAAGAGTTACGGTCTTAGGGAGATTTTCTCTCCTTACGCTCAAAGCCTGCTGACGAGCTCGTGCGGTGGCCTTTGCGTTTAACCCGCACATATGCAAAGTTATGCCTCTCGCGAGAAAAAAAGGGAGCTACGCATTTTTGGCGACAAACGTGATCTTTAATAGAGCGCGATAATTTTTTGTATTAATATAGTTCTCACAGAATTCATGTACGCTTATTTTTCCAGTTTATAGTGTCTCCGAATTCGCGTTCAAATTAAAACATGTCGTTAACGACAGGCTAAACTGTTGCGTTAACGCCAATTTTCTTCGAGCAATCTGCCTGAACGCTTCGCAAATGGGTAGCTTCTTCCAATCGGCCGCGCCGTCGAAAAAACAAACAGATCAGAGATACAGCACGCAAGTCGCGTCACGCAAATTGCAGCTCAATCCTGACGGACGAGTCCTGATGGACTCGTAAGCGCATGTAAGACAGCAATGTATGGTCACGCCAGGGAAAAAGATCGTCGTAGAGTTAAAACACCTTTAACACCTTTTTTCATTTGGATGCGTGCATTAGCCGTGACTAGATGTGTCTGGCAACTCTGTCCTACGACGATCTTTCACTTTCATGCAGCACAACTTTCGCACAATCGTGGCGCGATCGATCGTAAAATGGCTTTTCCTTAGAAGTTTAATTGAGAGAGATTCGCGATTCGTGCGGGTCCGATTACTTAGTTTCCGCGTTCTCTTCACTTCGCTCGTATCTCTTGACCTCGGAAATTTTCTATTACAGTTACTAAAAACGATCTTTACGCACGAGACGCAGGATCGTTCGATGTATCTATGCTTGAGATTCGTATCAATTTGACCTCACACAGTCAGCATAATTCCGCGAACAACTCACGTAATTACTCGATGAAAACTGACACCCGTGATTCCGAGGCGATAAAAACAAAGATTTTATTCAGCTCGTTGAGAAAATGCAAATCAGCGATGATCGCGTCGATTTTATAATCAAAATGCGTACGATATGGTATAAGGAAAATATGACGCATAATTTGTGCCACTAGACTTCATCAATTTCGTGACAACTCGACCATTTTACGATGCAGTTGCGACACGATTTTGCGAATAAACGACGATTGTAAATTGTAAGTCGTCTTATGTATATGCAAAAAAAAAGTTTAACGAAGACATCGGCACACTCAGTTGCTGTTAGAACTTGTCGTCACCTCTATAAGTTTCTGTAACGGTTAGGCAGTTAGATCGTTAATTAGGAGGTCAAAACAGACGACTGCGTGGAAGCAACTATCTACTGAAATAAATTGGACGATTTGATTAAAATCAACTCTCGCACACCGCGATTAATTTTTGCGTATACTGTTAATTAACGACGATTTAACAGATCGCATGGAACGTCATCGGGTGGAAAAAATTAATTGATTGAAATTACGGTGAGCGTAGAAGTTATGAATTCTCCGATAATAATCATCAATTTGCAAGGATTTTTCGTAGTTAAAAAATGATAAAATGTTATTGAAGGTAAACAAAAAATGTTCATTTTTTCCAAAATTAATTAAAAATAATTAATATTGCAAAACATACAGAGAAACGTGACGCATTCTGTCACATAGAGATTAGATATTTATATCGCGTAAAATTATGTCGATTAAAAAAGATTTCGAACGATATCTTATCCCGGCGAAATGATAAAAACTGTAATCTCCGAGTGGACAAATAGCAAAGTGTGTATCACCGTAATTTCAACATTATCGCGGCCAACACCTACCATTGCAACTCTCGTTATTCTGGCGCATCACATTCCGAATTCCAGCAAAGCGAAAACGCGCTCGTCTTAGCGAAGAGACAAGCTTGATAAATAAAAAGTAGCACCATGTCGTTGACGCGCGGAGAGCCGCGACAAAGTTGCGCGGCGGCCTCACGCGGCGTTATCACAACACAATTGAGGACTCTTGTTAAATTTAACGAGGCCGGTCTCGCGAGTAACGAGCGACAAACCGAGCACGCGGGCCCAAACCTCCACGATACCCCGAAGAGATCGAATTATCGTAAATAAACGCGTTTGCGCGCGCATATAAACTTCTGCGAACTTGGTCGCGCGCGGCCGATCTCTAATCTATAAGTATCTAATAACAGGAATATATATGTAGCAATAACAAGATTAAACTCTAGTTACGAAACTGGCACTTGAGACATTTTTGTTGTAGCTTTTGTCGTAACCGAAATGAAAAACACTTGGAAATCACAGATACCCGATTTGAGTCGCGCTCGTGAAACACGTGAATGAACACTCTCGTACGTATGTATCACCACTCTCTCTCTCTCTCTTCCTTCGTTTCTTCCCGCGTGACTTCTATTGCTTTTTAAAATTTTCTCTATTCTAACAGCAAGATGTAAAACAACGATCTTTAGAACACTGCACTTGTCGCAAACACGCAAAACTTTTCTAAAAGGAAGAAAACTTTTTCACTTTCATTCGCAGCCCAGATCGCGATCACAGATTCGACATTCACGATTTACCCTTGCTAAGATTTCACTGCGCGAGAGATTCTTCGCTCTCTCGACTTTCTTACGGATCGGAAACTTTTGCTTCACGACGCGGACAACGCGGAAAGATCGCCTCGTTGTTCTAAACGCGGTCGAAACCTCGGCGAGCCAACCAACACGATTTTGAACGAACGGGATGTGCCTCGTGCGAGACACGTATCTTTACTCGCAACGGAGACGCGTATACGTATATCGAACCACGGTGTTTTCGAGCACACAAAGAGAAGACAGAGAGTTACGGGGTTAGGCACTATTTTGACTATCGACTAGGAACCATCAACGTCATGATTATCATCGTCACTGCATCCAACACGCTTGACAGTGGTAGTCGCGGGCGCGCGAACCTCATCGTATTTCTTGTCGGCTTCTTCGGCGAGGAACCTGGCCTCCTTCAGCTGATTCTCGAGGGCGTCCATGCGCTCTTCGTCCGCCAAGCTGCGGTTCTCGAGAATCTTGCGGGCGCTTTAAGGTGGACACATGTCGAACGAAAGAGTTTACGGTTAAAATAGTCGATTAGACAAACGGATTAAGTTAAGAAATAGGTTTCGGATGATCGTCGAGGAACGCCTCTGTTCAGCTCAGCTCACAATGATGTGTCTACCTGTGAAATTTATCTGGGGAGATAATCCTGGAGGAGAACTACCGACCGACCTGGACACGATCTTTTCTATAATACTTTTATTAATGTACCGAAAGTGACATTTCGTCTCAAGCTTATTCGCTATTTCTTCCGTGAAAATGTTTCAACAGATAAATATTTTTGCATTTATGAATACAAACGTCCTAAAATACGGCTGGTAGTTCGTCTCCAACCAAGAGAAATAGAGGGTCCTTTCAGCCCTTATTTCTTCGCTCTTTGTTCGCTGATGACCCACCTCCTCGTATTTTTTATCCGCCTCTTCTGCGATCAGTTTAGCCTGTGCTAGCTGCTGCTCCAACAAGGATACTCGGTCGTCCTCCATGTTAGTGCGGTTTTCGAGGGCCTTGCGTATCCTAACGTTCGTCGATTTTTAGAAACGAGTTAATCGTCGTTGAAAGAATGATCATCGTTGCGTACGAAATGACTAATTTCTCGACAATCGATTTAAACATTTTTTTTAAGTATAATGAAAAATACAATGTAGATATTGCAAAAGCGATAAAATCCAATTTTTAATTTTTTCCAATGCGAATTTATTTTATCAGGTTTGTATATCAATTAATGTTTCTCTGTTTATATAGAGATAATGTTTTTTAATTTCTTCCTTGCGACATAATTATGATATTTTGCCGCGTGACAAATCAAGAAACTA
>NW_020211389.1:0-2377 GCF_003070985.1 Temnothorax curvispinosus | reverse complement strand
GAAGAGGCTTAGAATTTGAATGATTTTGAGCCCCCCGAGGACTTCTTTTTTAGGAGCCTCAAAAGTAAAATATAAAAAACGCCCTTGATTACTCTTAAGAGGAATTTTGCCGTAAAATGAATTTTTCTATATTTCTAAGCGTAAGTGAAAAATCGAGGTACAAAAGATCCTTTTAGAACTTTAACTCCGCATAACTTTTGATAGGGGGGTTTAGCCATCTGCGGTTTTCATAAAAAATTTTCTTTTTTTACTAGACCTTTAAAACGAGCTGCAATTTGATCCCCTTTTTCACTAAAATTTTTTTACTTGCATCCCCGTCTCTTTTATTGGCCAATAATCAAGGCTAGCGCCATGGCTGTCGAACGCACAATCTGTACACTCTACCACAATTCTAGCACGAGTTAATATATAGCCGTACATATTTGAAGAAAACACAGTGGATGTGTCATAACATTCCCCTTGTCGCTAATTAAATTCTTCGTGTACTTCTCATGTGCTCCGTTAAAAATTTATACGTGAAATTGGTGCTGCAAATGTGAACGGTAACGGAAAAGATGATAATTGAAACCTGTATCAAGTATCAAATTTGTATATATTACACACATATATTTGTTACCCTACGCTACTGGGTAACTAAATCCCGGTATCAAGGCAAGAAATTCAGAAATGTGGGCTATTTACAGTATTTACTCCCGGTCTCCCCTATCTGTCTTTCTGTAGGTATCTAACATTATAATATTATATTTTAATCTTTATAAACAGTATGTGCTGCGCGCAAATTAGTTATAAAAAATGCAGTGACATAAAAATATAAAAGGAAATATCAAATATAATTTATATTTACATTGTATCTCTACTGCCATGTTATGAAGCAGTGTATATTATTGTATGTATATCGTATGTTTGATCTTTCAACGTTATTCTGCATATTATTTCGTGTCTTTCAAAGCGCAGATAGTTCCATAGATTTTATTGACCATAAGACAATATAAATTTAATTCTTACGTAAGTAGTAGTCGATCTTAAATAATTTATTTGGTCTCCACATTTTTCTATTCACTCTATTAGTACATATAACAAAGGAAATAACGATTCCTACGTTTTGCATTGCTAGATTATTAAAGTATAGTTTTACTATTTACGTTAGTTTTGTTGAAAAGTAATAAATAATTGCATTAAATATTTAATTTAATGGAATGTTTAAACTGTAAAATAAATTACATTAAATCTTTCATTTAAAAAATACAAAGTAATATATATTGCATTATACATCTTTAATCTAATCCAATATAAGATACATTGTAATATATTTTTACACCACTGCCATATTGCGAAATAAACGCATATTATTGCACATATTGAATGCTTGCTCTTTCAACTTTCCATTATTTCTTGCACATCATTTCCTGTTTCCTGTAGAACAAATAGTTTTAAAGATAAAATGATTATAATTCAGTTCGTACGTAAGTATATAGTAATGCATAAATACTAATCATGTATATAAATAGTTACTCTTTCTCTCTCCTCTCTCTGTATTTAATTTCTTATTCTATTCTAATTCCCCCCCCCCCTCCTATTCTAATTCCATTTATGTTTAATTATATTTAAAATCTAATTATATATAAAATTTCAAAAACAGTATGTACTGCAAATAAATATAACTTGAATTTCAATAATGTCGGGGCTATTCCCCGTTCCCCTATATTACCTTATATAACGTTTGCTCTTTCAACTCACAATGCATATCATTTCCTGCTTCTATCATGTTGTATAAATAGTCATTAAAATTTATTTAAACTTTACCTGCATTTTTCTGTCGACGTAAAAGCGATTTGAAGTGTTTCAATATCTTCACTTTGCGTTACGTTGCTATTGTATAAGTTGTTACTGCTCATATTAGCTTTATTTTAAAAATAATCAAGATGACAATTGATCCGGCTAAGTCGATTCCTGCATTTTACGCTGGACAAAGTATATTGTTGACAGGCGCGACAAGATTTCTGGGTAAAGTGTTTATCGAAAAAGTATTGCGATCTTGAAATATTCTTATTGATACGTCCAAAAAAGGGATTTACTATCAAGGAAAGGCTCAAAGAAATATTAAACTTACCGGTAAGATAGATATAGAAAGAGAAAATTTTTGTAATAACGCACAATTTTTTAAGAAATTTTTAGATTTTTAAGATGTTACATCACTTAATATAGCACTTAAAATGTATAGTAAAAAGAACTTTTTTCTAAGGGCTATTGTAACGTCATTATTAAAGAATGCTATATTTTGGACATAAACATTTTGTGAATAGTATGTAATAAAAAATTGGAATGCATTTAGAGTAAAATGTTGTGAATGCCATTAAGTACACATTTTGTTCTTATA
>NW_020211388.1:0-10854 GCF_003070985.1 Temnothorax curvispinosus | reverse complement strand
TGATGAGCCTCTACCACGCGTGCGTGTCGTGAGAAAGGAATCGACAATCGAAATCGATAAACGTTGTACACGCGATATATTCGAATAATTTCAATAGTATCGACGAGAGCCTATCCACAGGGCCCAAAGAGATCCAGCTATTCTACTTCAATTTGATCAGCGCCAAGTAATTCGTATATACACACTTCTTTTGATTACCCTTATTTTCTTGTGTTTGGAAAGTCTCTTGGGTACATGTTTCTTCAAATCCTCTAGCCCCTTTTGATTTCTCATTTATCCTGAATTAGCTGATTTATCGGCGGACTCGGAGTAATCTCCCTTTTTTGTTGCTTCTGGGTTGGCTGATTATCGGCGGACTCGGAATAATCTCCTTTTTCTATTATTTCTGAGTTAGCTGATTTATCGGCGGACTCGGAGTAATCTCTTTTTTCTCATGCCTCAGTAAAATCCAATATAATATTGTAATTATTTTAAAATTAAATGAATTATATTTCCAATAATGTCTTATTAAACGTCAATTAAATCGACGGAATCGACGAAACAAGCTGGTTATGGAATCAGTAAAATCAAACGTCTTAAGACCTTAAATAACCCAAGGTGGAACTTGGCTGAATTTGAGGGGGTGCTGGACGCGATAGACGCGTGCGTCAGAAGGCACCCCCAAAGCCAAGTGATCGTCGCAGGGGATTTCAACGCGAAATCTGCGTTGTGGGGTTCCCTGCGAACGAATAGGAGGGGTTCCACCTTGGAGTTGTGGGCGGCGGGCCTAGGCTTGTGCTTGATGAACATAGGCCGAAAGAACACGTGCGTGCGTCGGTGGGGGGCGTCCATAGTCGACCTGACTTGGGCGGACCCCCGCACGGCGCGTTGTATTTTTGTGCCGGTACCGTGAGTTACTCTCAGGGTCGGCACAGGATTCGGGAATCTCGGATCGGAGAAAAAACACTCGTCACGATGTATAATATTAACAGCCAAATATATTTCTCATTTATTAATTGATACAGTTCTCTTTATTTTAGTTACGACACTCGCGTTCCAGTAAATGATTTATCGTTAACAATGAGTCGTTAATCGGACGCACGTGTCCGCTAAGATGGTAACTAGCGACTGACTGCTCGCCGCTTGTCGGAAAGGCGGGCGCTTTATCCGCTCGGTATTGCTGACTTAGTTGTCAGCGTTTTTGATACCGCGATCAAAGGTCTAACGGGCAGGTGAAGTCCGGGATGACCATATTTGGTCATTCCCGAAGCTTGTGCAGATCTTCGCGTCAGTGGTCTTCATCGCTAGGGTCGCATTTCGTGTCGGAGGCACTTGGTGTTGCCAAGTGCATTAATTATTTCTAACTACGTTGTGCGCTCACAACATCCCTTCCCCCGCGGAAAAAGAAAAACTGAGGTAATCAAAGTTTTACGTTCGTTATTTATTTATTTATTAGTGTTTTTCTTTTTCTTCAGAGGTTACAATCTAATTTTCTTATACGTTAATATTTCCGGTATTATTTCCTCTTTTAGTTTCTTAATGTTCCCCTTTTTTTCTTTTATTATATAAATGATTACAGGTATATTGCTTACTGTAGTTACGGTCGCGGAATCTACCGAATACACAATATTCTTATTTGCAAAAACGCTTACCTTTAATGTTAGATAATTATAAATTTTTGAAGAAAATCTGCGTGTTAGTAGCATGTTATTTTGTGCATACGTTAAATAGTCTGGTAGTATTGTTTATGTCTGTCGTGAGGTCGGCTAGAATAGCGGTTATCAGTGGTATTTGTTCGTCTATTCCTTTGCGATGTTTTCTAGGCGTCTTTGAAGCTGTCGATGTCTGATTTTTAATTTTGTTACGTCTCTGTGTATCTGTAATTTCTCCGTTGCTTTAGTTTGCTGCCGGTGTTCGATTCTTTTTGAAATGGATACCTGGCTCGTTGATAAAATGTATCGCTCGTATGGTGGTATGGGTGATGCTCCTGTTGCGAGGTGATGATAAAGGATGAGCCTCGTTATCCTTTACTTTCGTTGACATAGCCATCAGCTTACTGCTACTTTGATATTGCTGGACCAATCGCATTAGTCTGTCGCCAGTGTAGTCTTCGTGTAGTCGATTCATTTGTTACTATGGCCTAGTTTACACCGATCTCTTGATACGCGTATCAAATAGTATATTTGAACTGATCAGCCAGAAATCAGACTTATTTACTAGTTATTTACTATTTAATACGCGTATCAAGTGATCGGTGTAAACTAGGCCTATGTCTCCTCTGGATTTGGTACCAGTGCGGGCTGCCGTGGTGGACCCAGAAGAGAATCGGGCTGAGGAGGATGGGGAAGAGGCTGCCCTTCCGGTTTTGGCGGTGCCGGACCCGGTGGATTTTCTGGCCCATGGTCTGGGTCGTGTTCGCCTTTTTGCCGGGATGCGAGGCCATTTGATTCAGCGACCTACTTTGATTCAGAGACCTACTTCTGCCTGCTTTCTTGATCGACGCTGGTATTCGTGGGGTAGGCGGTGGGCGAGCCCTCGACGACTCCTCGAGGAATCCCATGCTTTTGTTTTTGCGCTCCCGGGCTATTGGTCTTCGGATGATCCCAGGGAGAGCGCGGGCGCAGCTTGTGCCTATTTTGCGAACGCTTTAAATGGCAGGTCGGGGCCATGGTGCTCCCCTTCGTGATTAAGGTAAATGTTGTGTAATTTCATCTATTTGATACGTGCATTTTGCCTCTTCTTTTTCTAATTTTTAATAAACGTCTTTAGTCTGTTTGCGTGTACGCGTAGCGTTTTCCGTCTTTTTTTAATTATGTAGTTTACATCGTTAATTTTTTCCATTACTGTGTACGGTCCTATCCACTGCAACTCGAGTTTTTTCGATCGTCCTCGCTTAACCGTTTCATCATATAATAATACTTGGTCTCCTGCTTTAAATGTTTCTATTTTCGCTTTTTTTATCATACTGTCGCTTCGCCTTAATTTTTTCTTGTCTAGTATGTTCTCTCGCTATTTCGTTCGTCGCGCGTATTCTTTCCCGAAGTTCATTTGCGTAATTGTCGTAGGTATACGTCAGTTTTGGCAGTTTAGTTAGAGCTGTCGGTAATATAGCTTGATGACCGTAAACTAGTTCAAACGGTGTAAATCCTGTCGTAGTGTAGGGGGTTGTGTTATATATAAACATCGCATAAGGCAGCCATTCGTCCCAGTTTGTCTGATCTTCATTTATATAGTGTCTTAAATATTCGGCTAATGTGCGGTGCGACCGCTCCAATGCTCCATACGGTCTGAAATGTTTTACGGCCCATACGATCGCTAGCAACTCTTTTTCCGTCGTATTATAATTTTGTTCTGCCTTATTTAATACTCTACTGGCGTATGCTATCGGTTTGTCTTGTCCTACTGATCCTTGTGATAACACGGTTCCGATTGCATAGTCGGACGCGTCTGTAGTTACTAGAAACTCTTGGCTAAAATCAGGATAATTTAATATGGGTGCCGTAGTTAATTTTTTCTTTAATGTTTCGAACGCCATTTGTTGTTCGGCTGACCAAATAAATTTTTCCCCCTTTCTCAGTGTTTAGTCAAAGGTTTCGCAATTTTAGAAAAGTTGTCAATAAATTTTCGATAGTACCCAGCAAGTCCAAGAAAAATTTGGACATCTTTCGCTCGTTTAGGCGTTTTGCACTTTGTTACTGCTTGTATGTTGTCAGGAACTGGTAGAATTCCGTTTTCTGAAATAATGTGTCCTAAATATAGTACTTCTTTACGCAGGAATTCACATTTATTCGGTTGGAGTTTGAAACCGTATTTTCGTAATCGTTGTAGTACTTCAATTAGGCGCCTGTTGTGTTCGGCCAAGGTTGCTCCGTATATCACGATATCGTCGAGGTAGACGAGACATTTGATACCTTCTAATCCCATTAGTGCTGCTATTATAGCTTGCTGGAAAGTTCTTGGCGCATTTTTTAATCCGAACGGCATTCGGTTAAATTCGTAGTGTCCATTGGGTGTGGAGAACGCTGTCTTCTTTTTATCTTCCTCCCGCATTGGTATCTGATGATAACCGGATGCGGGATCTAATGTTGTAAAATATTTTGCTTTTCCTGATTTGTCGTGTATTTCTGCAATATTTGGTAATGGAAATGAGTCTCCGATTGTGAGAAAATTAAGCTTGCGGAAATCTATTACAATTCAAAATTTTATTTTTCCCGAGGCGTCAGCTTTTTTAGGTACCACTAGTATTAGTGAATTCTACGGGCTCGTACTAGGGCGGATAATTCCATCCTCTAGCATTTTGTTAATTTGTCGATTTATTTCCTCCTTATGCTTCTCTGGCAGGCGATAAGGTCGGACGTTCACCGGCTCGCTATGTGCTCGCGTCGGGATCTCATGTTTCACTGCCGGGGTACACGTTAGCTTGTCGTCTTCTAAATGGAATATATTGCAATAATAATCATCGCATATTTGTTCTAACGTTTTTCTTTTTTCGTTATTTAAATGACTCATTCTTAATTTTCGGCGCAATTTTTCACGTCGCTTGGTGATTGATTCACGTTCTTCTGTCGGCTGTACCGTAAGTATGTCGGCCGTGTCAGTCACCGGCAGAGATGGTAGATTCAAGCCGCTTACAGCATAGGCACACAAGCGAGCAGCCGTGTACGTGTGCGCTCGGCCGGCTTCGGACGCCGTCGCCAGCCGTCGCGGCCGCACCGCCGCGCCGACGCCGCGAGAGAATCGTGCCTATACGTGTATATTATATTATATCTCGCCGCTTATATGATGTCCCTTTTAAAAATAAAAATGTAAAAATGAAATGGAAATATATAAAAAAAAAACTATCTTTATTGCTTATCCCCGCGGGGTTTACAAGGCATTTTTATAAGGAACGTTACCCAAACCTTTACACTACTACCCTTTTTCCTCTCACTTTAACTTTTTGGACCAACGGCTTAACGTCTTTTTCCGAAAGACGGAGCCCAGTTTGCTTCGCACAAGAGCCTATCTTGCACGGAGGGGCGCAGCTTCGGAAAAACATTCCTGAAATGGAAATATATTTTATACATAAAAGATATTAAGTTAAAGAAATAAAGAACAGAATAAAAATAAAAATAAAAAATAATAATAGAAATCCACTCTTGGCCATGTACGCTTTTTTCTTAAAAATGTTCCGTTATCAATTTGGAAAAATAACTTTTTGTTAGTGCAAGAAAAATGGAATTAGAAATTAAATTAAATGTTAAACTGTTAAACTTATACTTTGTAAACTCCATGTAAAAATATAAACAAAATACTTTTACATATTGGTGTAGTACATTGCTTTATTTATGTTATTAATTCTTTGCACTTGTATAGCTTCTCATTAATTAATAAAAAAAATGGAAAGCAATAGAACATTTAATTTTTGTAAGGTTTTTTCATCAATCAGGTATCCCTTTTGCCGTCTAATCTATCGACATGACTCCATATGGCAATCGAGTCGTGTGATTTTCCGTGAGAAACAACTTATTTGCTTAGGCTAATGTTTGTCGCTGAGCCACTGAGCCCTTCTTTCGTGTACTCATCCCTTTCATCTTCGTTTCGATTCGCGGCAGCGAGTCCGCGAATCCGTGAAACGGTTTAATTTCTAAATAATTTCTAGACTCGCGTCTTGTCGTCATCCAGACATCTGCATGACTGCATCTTATCCTTAAGCGTAGAGAGCTTTTTCTAAATTTCACGGTATTTCCAATCTTTTTAATTTCTATCTTTCAAATTTCTGTTTGTATTCTTTTAGTTCTTTTTTCATTTTTCTTCATCCTTTTCTTTAATATTTCTTATATTCGTATTTCTCTATTAACTACTAAGATCTAAGAAAAATCCTTTCTTCGTTCTTTTTCACAGTTCTTTTTCTCTCCTTTTTTTAAATCTTAACTTCTATCTTTCTTTCTGTTGCGTTTTTTCTATTACATTCTATTTTTCTTTCAACATGAAAACATGTGATAAATCGAAAACAATGTCTAAGCAAAAATTTGTAGAAGTTTGGCTTAGCTATGATCGCTACAAGCCTTGGATACGTCATTTGATAATACTTTGTATAATTGCATAATATGCAATAAAAATTTTTCGTGCAGCTTATCGCATGTTTCCAGACACGCGGATTTCGCGTGTCACAAAAATAATATTTAAAAAAATATTATAGATGATGATAATAACAGTATAAATGTCACAGAACAAGGACATTATAAACAAAAATTTAGAAAACAATTATGGTTGTATAAAAAGGAATTCAGACCATGGTTACGCGAAATGCCAAATGATGTCAACTCAACATTTTGTTCAATTTGTTATTATCAATTGCTTGCGGACTATCACATATATGTCGGCACGCAGAATTCAAAATGCATAGAGATAAGTTGGAAAAAAGTAATATAGAAACGAACAAATCGAACAAAGATTTGAATACTGATGAATCACATTTGTCGTTCGACGAGCGAATAAAATCTTTAAATATTAGATTTGCTGCCTTTATTGCAGAAAAAAATATCCCTCATCAAACTGTAACAGAGATTCTCAGTTTTTTTCAACAAGTATAAGACAATCCAAATCTATTGAAAAGCATGATTATGGGTCGAACAAAATGTAAAAATATTATATCAAATGTTTTATGCCCGATAGAGACAGATCATGTCGTTAAGAACATTCAGCATACGAAATTTTCTATTTTTATAGATGAAACATCAGATATAACTAATAACAAATGGATGACGTTTTTTGTACGGTACGTTGATTACGAGACTTTAGACACTCGGTCGCAATTAGTAAAATTAATTGATATTGATGCAAGAAATTCTAGTGCAGGAAAATTATTTAAATGCATTTAAATACAAAATGTATAAACTGCAGATTTCATTTTTAAATATTCTTGCCCTGTTATGCGATAGTGCGTCTGTGATGACAGGAAAACATTTATTTTTCAAAAAGAAACTGCAAGAAAAGTGCAAAAATTTATTAACATTTTCATGTCCATGCCATTCCGCTGCATTAGCTGCGCACGCTGCATGCGCTAAAATACCCCCATTCTGTGAAAAATTTCTCAGAAAAATTTCAAATTATATTAACAGCAGTCCGAAACGTTCAGCTATTTTCGATAAATTTTGCGAATGTTTCAAAAAAAAAATCGCAAAATTTTGAAGTTATGCGGTGGCTTTTACATTACTTATGTATCGACAGACTACTCGAGTCGTAGGATACTATAAAATATTTTCTTAACGAAATGGTCACTAGCGATAAAACAAATAAGTCTGAAGTATTAAAAGACTTACTTACAAGCTCAGTATAATATTTTCTGAGCAGGAAAAAATCATACACCTATTAACAACATTAATTTAGGATTAGAGTGCAAGAAATATTTTGATAAATTGATCACAGAAGGACATGCAGATGTAATTCCAAGTATTCGACAAAACTGTTTGCAATTTTATGTCGTTGCTGCCGAAGAAATTAAAAAAAGATTACCAATGCATGATGTATTTTTATATAAATTACAAGTTTTTAAAAATTCTGTAGTTTACTTGACAGCAACAGAGAAATATCTTTCAATTATATTTTTTTTATCACAAAAACTGAGTGGTTTTGATGAAAATAGTTTAAAGAAAGAATGGCTTGCATTATATCATGATTTTACTATTGAGGAAAAAAAGAATATTTCCACATTAAATTTTGATAACATGTGGAAAGAGATTCTAAAACATCAGTCTAATAATATTGCAAAGTATCCTAATTTAACATTACATCTGAATGCGGTATGTACGTATAGTCCATTAGTAATTATGAGAAACATAACATTTAATTTAATTTTAATTAATTTTTTTAAGTACTATCAATAAGTTATTTTTCAAAAATCAATAGCGAAACTTAAAAAAAAAGACGTACATGTTGGCCAAGAGTGGATTTCTATTATCATTTATCATTTTTACTTCTTTCTGTTCTTCATTTCTTTAACTTAATATTTTTTATGTATAAAATATATTTCCATTTTATTTTTAAGTATGAAAAGGAACATATAAGCGGCGAGATATAATATACACGTATAGGCATGATTCTCGCGGCGCGGCTGCTGGCGACGGCGCCCGAATTAGACCTGATAATTTAGAATATTTAATTCATTTTTTTTGTATTAATAATTAAAATAAAAAAAATTATTTACATAAATATTTATTAGGTGTGATATATAGTTCACAAAAATCATATGAGAAATATAAATATATTTTTATACATTTGTCTTCGACGAGCGTGATAAGAGACAGAGTCTTACAGATATATAGATAAATATCTTTTTTATTTTAAAATAATAAAACAATAAAACAGGCAAAGAAATATTTTATTGAATTTTTTATTTTAATTATTAATACAGAAAAATTGAATTACATATTCTAAATTATCAGGTCTAAAGACACTAGTAAAAGGTATAGTAAATTTAAAGTGCGACGAATATCCAATTCTTCAAAAGAATAGTAACAAGCACTTGTAATGAGTTAATGCAAAGAAAAGAAACCTAATTTGTAACACTGATAAATTCCCTCAAAATCGTAATCTTTCTCTCCCAATTGACAATTTAACTGAATTTATAAAATTTAATGAGAGACTCAAAGATGATGATAAACTAAGAGAAGATATAGTAAGCAAAATAAAAAAATAATATTTATTAATTTGTAATTATTTATGGAAACATTATACATATATATAGACAATACTATACTATATAACATTATACATATACTATAATATAAATATACCTAATTATATTTTCAAATATTGTTTCCAGAATAACAATATTTGAAAATGCTCGAAATACGTATAGAAAAAGATAAAGTTGTTATACCAACAATAAGTTTTTAATGAATATATTAAAAAAGTTTATTACAGCAGAGATTGCAATGAAATTTACTGGCTCTTATATATTATATTTGAAGAAAATCATATACTCAAATGTATTTAAATAAATGTATTATAAATGTATTTATTTTATATCTTTCATGTACAGGATTTTTAATATAATTAAAAGATTTATTTAATTAATAATTTTCACGTTTTAATTGTGACATAATCAAGAGACACGATAAGTCTCGCGCTTAGTACGGAAAGGGACACGCGAAGACGCGAGACGCGAATAAGACGCGCGAGCTGAGTACGATAGAATTTTACGATTTTCGTGGCTGGCGACGCTAGCTCGAGCAAGAAAGAGACGGCAGATGTATGTCTGCGCTCTTCGGCCGCTCGAAGCTGGCCGAGCGCCGAGCGCACAGCCGCCGCACACGTACACGGCTGCTCACTTGTGCGCGCTGTGCTGCTGCTTGCTGTAAGCGGCTTGAATCTACCATCTCTGGTCACCGGTGCTTCTTCTAGAGTTACATGCGGTGTCATTATTTCGACGGGCTTCTCCGTTACGTTTACTACGCTTATTAAGCAAAGAAAGTCTATCGGCTTTACCATACAATTACCGATGAATATTCCCGGGGCTATCTCTTCACCCTTTACGATATCTTCTCTATTAGTATTGGTTATCGCGGATATTATTGTCTCGCTACGCGGCGGTAAGGTAAACTTTCAATAGGGCTGTAATTTAAATGTTGTACCGATTTTTAATCGATTTTCGGCGTGATTGATGTTTCTTCAGGAAATCAATTCCCAGGATGCCTTCATAATCTACTGGGAAGTCGTCTTGTAGTACGTACATGGATATAGGAATATAGGGATGAAGCATGAGTTCACGGGGGGGAAGCCATTGCGCGACGAAGGGACGAGGTATTATGTGCCTAAATCTGATTGGCTGTAATGATGCGCAAGTGCAGTGAGACTGTTTGCAGTGAGACAATCATCAAATATACTCTTCTTTTTGTTAGCAAAAAGGAAAAAAAGCAAAATGGTGCAATGTTATGTGCCAAATTGTAAAAATTGATCCGATTGCCAAAATTGGAAACAAATAAACGTTGATAAAAATCGGAAGATTACATTTCACAGGTTAGGTTTATTTTTAATTTTGTATAAAATAATATAGTATTTGTATAAAATAATATAGTATTAGTAAAATATTTTGTAAGAAATTGTTCAATATAATAGTAGCATTTATTTTTAGTATTCCAAAAAATGATACTAGTCGCAATTTGTGGACTGATATCTTGGGTCTTCCTTCATACATCCCCAATACTGCTCGTATTTGTTCGGCCCATTTTCCACGAGAAGCCTTCGATGACGCGAACCCATTACGAATTCGACTAAGACCAAATGTATTACCGTCAATATTACCAAATGTAATGCTTACAGAAGTGGAAGAAAGACAAGAAGAAGATTACCTTACTTGCTGTAAGTAAAACAAATATTTATGTGTACGTATTGCTTATAATTTGAAAGACTGTAAACAGTATAATCTGTAAAAATAAAAAATATTGTTTACATGATAATTGTTATTATTTGTAGCACTATCTACAACAGACAAAGCAACGATGGCACAACCATCTATGGAGGATAAAACTACAATGACATCATCAGTATATAATTCTCCAGAAAAGTGTCGACTGCAAAAACAGCTACTATACCAGAAGGAAAAATATGATAAAAAAATACAAGGGTTACAACAAACAGTACGTCGACGTGACAAGCAAGTTGTAACATTGAAATGCATTTTGGATACATTGCGACAGAAAGGCATATTAGAAGCAGAACAAAGTAAAATGCTACTCAACCTAGGTGGGTCTAATGAATTATTTAAACGCTTGTGTAAAAAGCAAAAGAATGAACGTGATCCAAGACAATACAACCCACAACTGCGTGTTTTGCATTAACATTACATTATTATTCCCCGCGTGCTTATGAATATGTTCGCAGACACTTTAA
>NW_020211387.1:0-1073 GCF_003070985.1 Temnothorax curvispinosus | reverse complement strand
CGCCGAGATATACGCGCGAGACGGGTGTTACCTATACGAGCGCCCACAAGAGACTGCCTCGAGTAATATTCCTCGCTGTGGCTCCTTACCTACGATATTTTACCCCCACCGTGGTGTCACGGCCGCTTTCTCTTCTCGGTACTTTTCCACGCTACGCAGTTACAATAGGTGTTTACCGCTTTTAGCCGTGCCAGATGTTCCCGGCGGAAATTTCCACTCGCTATGCCTTAATTGCGACGCACTTAATCGACTCCCGAGTAGTGGTTTTCCAACCTTCGAATTTTCGCCTTTTTTTGGCGCCGACCTGCGCGCACGTCTTCTCCTACGTCCCTGTAAGAGATTCCGGACCGATTTCTCGAAGAAGACGTCCAGGTCGTTTTCGCGATACCCGCCGTTGACGGCGACCCTTAGTGCTTGCTTCTACAATCCCTACCAGCGATATTCCAGACTTTGTTCTCGTAGCCGATGTCCGGGTACCGACTTCGCGGACCGTCCTCGTAACTCGCGTCCGGGTGATCGGATTTCGACGGCGACTTGTTCCTCGGGTGTACCAGGTCTCGCTCTCGAGGCACTGTGGGTTTTTTCCCGTGGATGACGCCTGGTTCGTTATCTCGTCACCTAGTAACCGGATCGCGGCGCCTTTCGTATATGCCCCTATCTCGCGACTCTGTGGTTTGGCACAGATGATTTTTATTCGCGCGCTCCGCACGGTGCTGGTACTTGGTGTCCGCGGTTCGCTATCTCGTGTCCACCTAGTGCCCGGATCGCGGCGCTTTTCGCGTGTGTCCCTATTTGGGGACCTTGTGGTTCGACACAGGTAGTTCTTTAGTCGCGCGCCCCGCGCGGTTTGGCACTTCATGTCCGCGCTTCCCTATGTCGTTGCCAGGTTCGATTGGCTTCGCGATTTTCGCAAATTCGGGTCTGGGCATCCCCGGTCTGAAGATTGTGTGTGACTCGACGCTTTTGGTAACCTGCGCGGTATCACGATCCACGCGCAAACAAATAAACACTACTCATGGTCGGGCGGGGCTAGTGATGAAAAAAAACAGGTTTTTTATCCTTCGGAGTAAAAA
>NW_020211386.1:1605-3187 GCF_003070985.1 Temnothorax curvispinosus | reverse complement strand
GAGAAAGGAAAGGAATTTAATACATTTTACATGTCGTTGTTTTTTTAATCTTTCAGTTTCCGCTTGCAATGTTTCAATACCTGGAAAAAGTGTAATCTCCCAGAGGATACTCCCTGTTTTGAAGGAGAATCAGAAGAAGACCGTTACATCATTTCCACCGCTGTCAGAACCCATTCCGAATTTGCCGAAAGCTGTTTATTCGACTGAGAAAGAGGAGCATCAAACGACGCTGATCACAGTCTTACCAAATGGCTTGAAAGTCGCGTCTGAAAATAGCTTACGTAGAGGTTTATTTTGTATTCACGGCTCATCCCATGTGAAGGAAATGGTAGAAGTAATTGTGCACGAGATGGTCGCCATGACGAGCGGATTTTCGGATAACAAATTAGCGGTATGATTTTTACATTTCTGAACCAGTTATAACCTTAGAACATATAGAAATGGAAGCGGAATAGCAGACTGAAATGTGTCCGGAGGAAGTGAGAAAGAAAATCGTAGTTGCCTCTCTCTTGTGAGTGACTGCTCGAAAGTGCGCATGCGCGCCATTTACTGACGCATACAAGCACATTGTGTGTGTGTGTACATATATATACCTCACAATCAATCATGTTAAGACAGTTAAGGGTTTTTTTAAATGAATAAATAAGTAAATAATTCATTGAAAAAATCAGAGAATAAATAAATAAGTAAATGATGAAATGCATAAATCAAAAAATGAATAAAAGTAAATAAACGATTAAATTAATAAACGAATAAATGAACGAATCGGAATGAATAATCGGTGAATGAATCAATTAATGAATTAAGTATCATAAGAAATCCATAAATAAATGAAATAAATAAATAAGTGAATAAATAAAAGATAAATTAATCAATATAATGGGGTTAAATAATTGATGCATAAATAAATATATTATAATGAATGATCATAAAATGAATAATAACGAATGAATCAGTGTTGAGGAGATCAATAAGTACAGTTTATATAATATGGTGAATTTATTTTATATTACACTGTATTACAATTTTATTGGTTTTTAAATAAAATTAGTTTTGAATATTTTTGTCGAATATATTCGTTTTTTCCAATGTCTGTTGCGCGTTTTCCTTCATGAAATAAACGTAGAATTACATATGTTTTAATAATAGCTTTGATCAATTGAGTTTTATGGTTATCAAGAATTCCTTGATTCTTAACATGTTCTGTCATGATATTGTCGTTAAATACTACATGGTTGATACTAACTGCCTCAAACGTTTTTGTTATTAAAAATTCTTTAATATCTTTTTGTGTAAAAAGAATGGAATCATTTGCGCGTATAATACTCTCAGTTGTTCTAGCTATTGCAATAACGTCACGTGAAGGGTACATCAACCTTCCCCGTGTTTTCATTTCAATCAATGTACATTTCGACATATCTTGGCTACTGGCTGTCAGAAATGGTGCACATGTGTCGCACATACTTTTATTTTTTAATAGCTTCCTAACTATAAATCCGCTGATGTACGTTACTACTTCATCAATATATGGACTAAGATTTCGCAATGTCGATACGTAGTCGTGATCAAATAACACATCAAT
>NW_020211386.1:0-1595 GCF_003070985.1 Temnothorax curvispinosus | reverse complement strand
GTTGCTGCATAATGGTACGTCGCGCTAAATTCATGGCTCTCATAGCTCGTCTTGGTGTTGCCAGATGAGGTGACCGGATATCACCAACATAACGTGGATCTGGTATCATCGGTGGAGCAGAATCACAAATGGCTGATGTAATGGCAGGGACCTGATAGATTGTGTAAAACTTATATTATTATATATATTTACTATATTCAATATAAAACAGGGGATTTATTATTTTTAGATCATAAAAAATAAAATAAATTAATGGATATATTAGGATTAAATATATGTAACGAAGTAATACTTACTGGTAATTCATGAATAGCAATCGTTGAATCAATACTATCATTAAAATCTAAGCGTTTTTTCTTGCTGCTGCAATGAGCATCTTTCCGCCGTTTCAAGGGAGTTAGGCAGTTGTTCAGAAAAATTTCACAATTGCCTATTTCAGTACAATGAGCAGGATCGACATCCACATTGACATCCATACTACTCATATCCTCTTTAGCAAAATCCTGAGATTTCTTGCGTGTACCACAAGAGCTTGTGATTCGATTGGAAGGAGTGTGTGTAATATCTGTCACAGAAACAGTATGTAATAGGTTATTAAAAGCCTCAAGCACAAATCAAAGTCGTACACAAGTTGTATACATGAAAGGTTAATATTTTGGCATCTTTCAAGTTTACACTTTTTGGTCAAATATCTTATTTAATTATTAAAAAATTAACGCCTTGGTATATGTTTTGATTCGCTGCTGGTGTACGCCAAAACATTTAAATAGATATACAAACAAAAATAAGACTCACTCTCTGTTACTGCTGTTGTGGACTGTGAATAATTCACAACGTTAATGTTGTCATTCGAAGAATCACTGTTCGTGATTCCAGTGGAACAGATATTGCCATCATCAGTCTTACTGGCATTTCCAACGAAGGTGGAAGGTGAGGTGCCTCCACCAACCATATATATACAAGGCACAGCTTCTGGTTGCACAACGATACACCTTGAACGCTTCCTCAGATCCTCGGGTTTGAAGTGATCTGTACACAACACAATCTGTGTGAGTCATACAAATTGTTCTCGGTCTTGTTACAGAATTTCAACCACTGCTTTCTGATGTGCTTATTTGATGGAAATCTGTTGACAGATATAATAAAATAGATTTAAATAGTTAAAATGTAAAAAAAATAGTTTTAATATTAATTAATTTAAATAGTTCAATAATTAAATTTATTGCTGAGATTACTGAAATCACGCAAACTGACAATAAATTAAATACATTTTTACTTACCGTATATAGGAAACCGATTTGTCCTTTCTACCGCATAAAATACAATATATCATCTTGCTTGAATTTTGGCGTACGTTCGCGGATCAACACGTTTTAGAAAATATCTAAGAAATAACCGTGTTTCAACATATGTCACTAACATAACCTTATTTTTCAGTGAGCCAAACCGGCCAAACAAATGTAGACCGCGCATGCGCACTTTCGAGCAGTCACTCACAAGAGAGAGGCAACTATGATTTTCTTTCTCACTTCCTCCGGACATGTTTTTCTTCCGAAAACAATAGGCATTCCGCTTCCATTTCTATATGTTCTAAG
>NW_020211385.1:12693-23110 GCF_003070985.1 Temnothorax curvispinosus | reverse complement strand
GACAATGAACAATTTATAAAATATACAAGAATGTCACAAGAAAGTTTCTATGTATTATTAAATTTAATTAAACACAAATTAATTAAGCGCAGCAATCGACAAACAATAAGTCCCGAACATATACTTGTTATTACATTATTGTAAGTATACAAATATTATAAATTCTAATAAATTATTGTTTTTTATATACTGTCACTTGTTATGCATATATAATATATGCATATATTTATATATGGTATTTTACATATATATAATTTTACATAAATTACTATTTTAGTTACCTAGCACATGGCTGCAATATGCAGGTAGTAGCGTGGGCGTTTTTGATAGGAAAGACAACTGTACATGTAATTGTTTGTGAAACTTGTGCAGCTATCTGGGAAGTTCTCTCTCCAATTTATTTAAAAGTACCAACAATTGAAGACTGGCAAAACAAGAGTAAAAGATTTTATGAAGAATGGAACTTTCCTAACTGTTGTGGTGCTATAGACGGGAAGCACATAACTATTCAAGCTCCAAATAAATCTGGAAGTTCCTATTTTAATTACAAAAAAAGTTTTAGCATCATATTGATGGCTGTTTGTGACGCTGATTACGTATTTACACTTGTGGACATTGGATCCTATGGTTCACAAAGCGATGGAAATGTTTGGGCGAGCGCTGGACTCTGGTATAATAAAATTACCAGCCGATTCAGTATTGCAGAATACAAACATTATGTTTCCACATTACTTTGTTGGAGATGAAGCTTTCCCGTTGAAACCTTACATTCTGAGACCGTACCCTGGAAAGTATTTAGACGTTCATAAAAAAGTTTATAATTACCGATTGTCAAGAGCACGGCGAACGATTGAAAATGCTTTCGGTATTCTATCATCAAGATGGCGAATATTGCGAAATAATATTATTGCTGATGTGGAAAATGTGGAGAAAATTGTTGCAGCAACTGTGTGTTTACACAATTTTTTACGTATATTTGAAGAAAGGGTTCCTGCTTGTGAAAGAGTGTACTGTCCATCCTTTTTTGTTGATAATGTTCAGCCTGATGGAAGCATTACACCAGGCATGTTTAGAAATGATTACGTAGATAGTTTTGAAAGAATAGGACGTTTAGGATCAAATAATGCTTCCAGAAACGTGATGGAACTTCGGGATAGTATGGCTAACTATCTTTCCAATGAAGGAGCAGTTCATTGGCAATGGGATTATATTTTTAGAGGATATATGCCAAAATAAATATTTTCAGGTTTTTTAAACATAAAACAAATTTTAATATAAAATGTTTTTTTAATATAACACTTAATGTTTATTAATATAAAACACTTGTTTAAAATATGTTATAGTCTTATATATGCTGAATAACAAATACATATGTATATTACTGTGTAATAAACTGTGGATTATTAAATAAAACCATGTATCCGAATAGTAAACTTAAATGTATTATTTTTGTGTTTGTTTGTATAAAAATACCATAAAATAAAAAATCAAAGAAATTGATCGTACATGAACTTTCAGTATTTGATCAAATAACGTGTATTCAAAATTAAACTTTTTTATTACTTGTATATCTGTAATTTCTAGACCTTTGAATGTAGAAAAACATTAGAAATTATAAACAAACTGTTCACAACTAAACTTGGATTTAATCTGTTTAAAATTTGAAAATGTAAAAAAAATTTAATTTGTATACTTTGAAATTACTTGCATAATGTCAATTTTACATGAAATTAAATCTTTTTTATTGAGAATCTTTAAATCTCCATACAAGGAGTCACAAAAATATTTTAAGGACTCATCTTCTACATGTACGGTATTTTTCTTAGTAACATAACTTTTAAAAACATCAACAGCATTACCTAACTGTTCTTCAACAAGCGAAAATTTTCTTTTTAGACTAAATCTATTTGGTGTAGATGTATTGTGTGTTGTAGGTTTTTCTGGCGTAGATAGCCTCGGTATTGCAATCTCTTTAAATGTAGATACGTTAGGTGTTGTGGGTCTTTCTGTAACTAATGTATTTTTGCTTAAAATATCTAAGATTGAGAAAGATTCTTCCAAGTTAGATAAAGATTCGTTTGGTACATCGGTACAAGTATCTGCAAAATGGTTACAATATTAATATAGTTATTTATAAAAAGCAATATTCGTTCAACAACTTTAAAATCATATAAATTCACATTAGAAAATATAAAAAGTTCAATTTAGTCAATTTACCTGATTCATTTAAATACTCGTAATTGGTACAATCGTCATTTTCGGTCATGCTTTGTGAATTTTTTTCATAAGTATCAACATCCTGTGTTTCCGAAGAGTTTGATTCCTCTTTTATTGTAATATTACCAAATGTTCGTCGTTTCTTCACCACAGGATGTAAAAATGTTAAATACTTCATTAATGGCCATTCTGTTTGCTTAGCTGCTCCTGAAGGTATCTTTTTATTTCTTTCCTTAAAAAATCTATTGCGTAATGACAACCATCGAGCAGTACAATCAGCGACTAAAAGAAAAAAATATATATATTTACATATGTATCGTTATTAAATCTAACTTTTTTACTTACAGAATTCTATATATGTATAATTAACTATGTGTATATATATAATGTGTATTATACTTGCCAGGTATTTTTAATTCTCCGCTTATAAATAGCCGCGCATTCTCCACAGCTATTCGGTCCTTATAGTTAACATTTTTCTTATCATATAACTGTGGAAATCTTTCGACCAAGGTAATTAATTGAATGTCTTTATTTATTATCTCCATATTTTTTATTCGTACCTGAAAGATGAACGTAATTATATAAAATTTTCTTTCATTTTAGTTGCGTTTCAATATTTACTACTAGTACTAAAAATAAAATATTGTTTGCATATATATATGTGAAGCAAACTATAGACTTTGATAATAGCGCAAGTGTACGGGTTTTCTCACTAATTTTAATGAAATTTATATTCAACCAACGTATTTCGCCTGAAAACAAAGGTTTGAAAAGAAAAAAGTATCGCTCGTGGCTTTAAAAGAAGAAATTAACCGCTAAAGTTGGCGTGATTGAAGGTTATGAATCCTGTCATACCTACGATACGTTGCGCTTGTTCGTTTGCTAGCTTGCCTGTTTTTATATTGATCCTTTAACAAGGGATCGATTGTATATTCCTGAAGAATGATTGTAATTTCTTGATTAAAAATGCGAAAAGTGAGCAGCACTGTTTCTACTGACCCTTCCGATAGTCGCTCACGTAGCACGGAATCACACGTCATCCCACGATACGTGTCTGATCGTTTGTCGTATTCAATGAAAGTTGAAATTGAGTTAACTTTACAGTTATGGCATAAATCACAAGTTTTAAAGACTTTAATATAAAAATATCAAAATCCAGTGTTAAATTTTATCTTTTCCGGCACACAGTTACGACCTCTATAAATCAGAATAAAAGTTGAATCATATTATATTTATGGCATAAATTACCAGTTACTGAAACTCAATATAAACTAAAGCATTGAAATCGCAATGTTGAACTTTATCGGTTCCGGCAAAAATTAACGGTTACGGCCTCTATAAATCAGCCTTAAACCTGCACAAGTAAATGCATTGCAGAAATATTGCAATTATTGCAAAAAATCGGGGCACAACCGAGATGAGTGTTGGACATTAAAAGGGCGAAGCTACACTCCCAACACCAATAAATTTAGAGAAAACGAAAAAAGACAACAATTGAAAGTGCCGAACCGAAGGAAGAACGCTGACTCTGCAAGCAGCGAAGACGAGCAAGAGGAGATGAGAGGAAAACAACCACGACCTGCCTCAGAATATCGGGTTACACATATCAAAAGTGTGCCATACGGCCGTACGAAGCCAGAACTGTTATTAACAAGATTACCCATACGAGAGGTAAAACCCGGAGAATCGAATATGCTATATGACTCTGGTTCAACAATTTCATTAATAAAGCTAAACGCGTTAAAAGATAACGCTCTAGTCTATAAAGATCGCATAGCTCTCACCGGAATCACGGGACACAAAATACACACACTCGGAAAAGTGTATGCGACCATTGAAACAAATAAATTAAAAATTAAACACGCATTTTATGTGGTAGGAAAAGACATGGCCATAAAATACGATGGAACCCTAGGAATAGATTTCCTACGGACACACGCCGCATCTTGCGATTACGAGCAAATGCAATTAAAAATAAAGGAAGAAACTTTCAAATTGCACCCGTATGGAAAGGTCACACTAAAGCCTCGCAGCGAGACTATAATAGAGGCAATTACAGATAGAAATGAAGAAGGTATCGTACAAGCAAGAGAGATGAAACCAGGAGTTTATATTGGAAACTGCCTAGTGAAACCGGAGAATCATATTTGCATTGTAAGCGTAATAAATACTACAGACAAGGAAATTTAAATACCGATTCCACAAGTTACGCTGGAAGAACTAGAAACAGATACTCATACAGAAATACATGAAACATTGACGGGAATGGAAACTAAACCTGCTGTATCTCGAAACAAACGCATCTGACTAGCATTACGTACGCAGCACTTAAACGCCGAGGAAAAACGATCACTCCAACACATATGCGAAGAATACGGCGATTTATTTCATTTAGAAGGAGAGCCATTATCGTGTACTGCAGCAGTAAAACACGAAATAAATACACGCGCTGACGCTGCGCCTGTGAATGTAAGACCATACCGACTTCCAAACAAGCATAAAGCGGAAGTAAATCGGCAAGTACAAGAAATGTTAGAAAACAAAATAATTCAAAGCAGTACTAGCCAATGGAATGCACCGTTGTTAGTGGTACCTAAAAAAGCTGACGCAGCCGGAAATCCAAGGCTCCGAGTAGTTGTAGACTTTCGGAAGCTAAACGATCTAACAATAGGCGACTCATTCCCACTGCCGAATATCACTGATATACTTGATCAGTTGGGGAACGCCAAGTATTTTACTACGCTAGATCTGGCATCTGGGTATCACCAGATACCGATGGCCGAACGAGATAAACACAAGACGGCATTTTCGACACTTTACGGCCACTACGAATTTAATCGCATGCCGTTCAGACTAAAGAGCGCACCCGCAACGTTTCAGCGGTTAATGACTTCTGTACTAACTGGCCTACAGGGAATTAAATGTCTTGTGTATCTAGATGACATAGTAGTGTATGGACCTAGCCTGGAGGACCACAACAAACGATTAAGAGAGGTGCTACAAAGACTCCGAAAAAACTGTTTAAAATTACAACTGGAGAAGTGTGAATTCTTGCGCAAGGAAGTGATCTACTTAGGCCACATTACATCGAAGAATGGAATTTCTCCAGACCCGTCAAAACTAGTAGCGATAAAAGAATTTCCTACGCCAAAAAGAGTTAAGGACGTGCAATCATTTATCGGCTTAGCCGGTTACTATAGAAAATTCATAAAAGATTTCTCGAAGACAGCCAAACCGTTAACAAAGTTAACAAAGAAAACGGAAAAATTTGAATGGACTTCAGAGCAAGAAAATGCTTTCAACAATTTAAAAAAAAAACTAACAACGGCACCTGTGCTTAAGTATCCGGATTTTACGCAAGAGTTTATTATAACTACTGACGCATCCGACCATGCCATCGGAGCAATACTATCTCAAGGAAAGATAGGTGAAGACCAGCCAATAGCTTATGCCAGTCAAATTCTATCACGAGCAGAACAAAATTATAACACCACAGAGAAAGAGTTGCTAGCCATTGTATGGGCGGTCAAACATTTCCGACCTTACGTGTACGGCACCTTTAAAATTGTGACCGACCACAAGCCGTTAACATGGTTATTTAACGTTAACGATCCAGGCTCAAGATTGATTCGATGGAGATTACAGCTGGAAGAACACAATTACGAAATTATACACAAAGCCGGAAAGGCAAATGTAAACGCCGACGTACTGAGCCGCAATGTAAAACGAGACGAAGTTGCCGCAGAAAAAGAACCAAAAATTCACACGATAAACGAGGATAATTTCAACGAAAAGGAAGCAAGAATATATACAGAAGAAGAAAAAAAGCAGATATTACATAAGTACCATGATGCACCTATAGGAGGGCACCAAGGCGTCGAACGAACAGTAAATAGAATCCGGTTAAATCATAACTGGCGCGGATTGACGAAAGACGTCGAAAAATATATAGCTAAATGCGAGCTATGTCAAAGAAATAAGTTATCGCGGAAAAATAAAGTACCGTTGGTAATTACGGACACACCTACCAAGCCATTCGAGAAATGTGCTTTGGATATTGTAGGACCACTTACGATTACAACGAATGGAAATAAATATTTGTTAACATTTCAAGATAATTTAACGAAATATAGTAAAGCGATACCAATTCCAAACCAAGAAGCAAGTACAGTAAGTAAGCAATTTGTGACAAAAATTGTCTTAGAGCATGGAATTCCAGAAAAAATTCTGACCGATCAAGGCACGAATGAGCGAGGTATTCAAAAACACCTGTAAACTCTTGAAGATAAACAAAATTCAAACTACCGCGTATCATCCCGAAAGCAACGGAGCACTCGAAAGATCCCACCGAACATTAGCAGAATACCTGCGACACTACATAAACGAGGACCAAACGGATTGGGATGAGTGGATACCGTTAGCGATATTCGCATATAATACAACGCCGCACACAGCGACGGGGTATACACCGTTTGAGCTAGTATACGGTCACCAAGCTGAATTACCGACAACACTGACAAAACCACCTAAACTCACGTATAACTATGATGATTACGCACAAGAGTTACGGGAAAGATTAAGAGCGACCAACAAAGTTGCCAGGGAACACGTACAAGAGGAAAAGATTAAAGCGAAAAAACAGTATGATACAAAGACTAAAGAAACCAGTTTTCGTGTAAGTGACAGAGTACTCATGCACGATGAAACGTTACGACGAGGACGTTCAAAGAAACTTGAATCTTTATGGACAGGACCGTACACAATTATCGAAAAGAATTCAGATGTTAATTATACTATAAAGAAAGGAAGAAAAATAATGCGCCTACAACTTTTTATAGAAGAATAACATAAAAAAAGGGAGAGAGAGAAAGAAATACACCCTGAAACAGAATGTCTTTGTTACAGAATACTCGCGTGCTGGAGAGGGCAAGCATTAGCCCAAGCAGAAAAAAACGGAACCACACTATAAAATCCAACAATTCCAATATAACCCAGGGATGTATTACGAGAAACTTGGAAGAATGCACTATTCCCGGAAGACATGGAAGTTAGTCATTAAATTTGATTTAACAACGCTAAATCGAAGACACGAGCAAATTGAAAAATATCTGCAGGAAGCAAGAATTACATGCGATAATAAGATTTTACAATTACTGCATAAGGAAACGTGCCTCACCTTTGAAAATATCGCAAGAAGAAAATTAGACTATTTAACAAAAATCCTCACGCAGATCAACACAATATACAAAACGTCGACAGACTCAAGGAGGGGATTAGTGGACGGAATAGGTTCAATAGCAAAATCACTGTTCGGAACGATGGATGCAAACGATGAAAAGCGCATCAACGAGCAATTGCAACTGTTGGGAAACAATCAACAAACGTTACACTACGTAATGCAGAATCAGATCAAGGTGATGAATGCCACCATAGGGCATATAGAGAAATTAGAAGGCATAATGGAACGAAATCGTAATCTATTAGAAAAACGATTTACAGATTACCTTAATAAAGACGAAGTAAAAGAACATTTTGAAATTGGCATAGCGGTAATCACAGATCTAATCCGCGACGTTGAGAACATACTTGAATATTTGGCATGCATAAGAAAGGGAACAATGCATCCGAAATTAATGCCAGTAGAGGATATCACCTGGCAGTTGAAAGAAGCAAGTCAGCAATTGCCACCGGGATCATATTTCCCGTTTAGAGTCCACCTCGAAGACTGGTTTACGATTGAAAAACACGCGACAATAAAGGCATTCTACAAAAATAATCAAATATATACCGTCTTACTTTTTCCCTTAATCACACCACCGCTCTACGATATAATGAGCGTTATTGAATTTCCTGTGCTCACGCGCAAGAATATACTCACATCAGTAAGAGTCGACAATAAAATAATAGCAGTAGACAAAGAAAGAGTGACCTACATGCTTTTAGATGAAGATTATCTGGCAAAGTGTACTTCTACCAATCTACAGTACGTATGCACACAAAATACACCGGTATATCGTATAGATGGAAACGCACCGTGCGAGATACAAATGTATGTTCAACAGCAACATTACTACAAAATGTGCAAATTCAGACACACTGTTACAACACAAACAAAGTGGATTTCATTACGATGACTACACGATTGGCTGTACTCAACAGTAACTGAACAGCCAATACTTATACAATGTAATGAACACGAGGAGAAGCAGATAATCAACAACACTGGCAAAATTACGCTGGAAAAGGAGTGTAAGCTAATGACAACCGATATGACAGTACAAGCTGAAGAGACAATATACGAGACAGATATAGAGACATATTTACCCAAAGTAAATATTTCACTTACATATGACCATGAAACGATCACATTACGGAACGAGACAACGGACGATTTAACTCAGCATCGAGCTGAACTGACAGAATTAAAAACACAAATACAAAAAATGAATACTGACCTAGAGGACGACGACCGAAATTTTTACGTCCGAAAACAATTTATATACCCAATGACAGCGAGCGGTATAATTACATTAGCCATAGTAAGCACTGTAATATACGTATTAATAAAAAAGAAAAAGAACCCACGATCACCACTTACATTATACGACGAAAAAAGATCATTTTGACCATACGGATTTCCGAAACAAATTTTAAAACGTAGTGTAAGTATTAGGTTCTAATAGAATAGTAAACGATTATACCAAAATATTGTACACGGGTATTATAAAATGTAAAATATATATAAGGGAAAAATATAGAAATGGGTATAAAGAATATAGCGAAAACTCGCGAACCTCGTTTTCTCTTTTTAACGGGGGAGGGATGTTGTAATCTAAAATTACAACAAGTAATTATTAAATTATTTATAATAAAATTATAGAATAGCCTTTCGAAAGACTTCGAGGAAATTGTCTTTCGAAAGACTCCTCAATTTACGCTGACGCGGACGCGGAAGTTCATCAAGCTTCCGCGTCAATCGAACTATTGCGATATGCATAAGAATGTGCGACAACGCATTTCGACACAATATTGCGAGATGCATAGGAATGTGCGACAACGCATTTCGACAATCGCGGAACCGCGGGAGTACAGCGAGATTGCGAATGCGCTCGGTCACTGACCGACCTCATTCGGGGGACCGTCGAACCCGGCGGAAAAGTGCCGACAGGGCATAACTCAAAGCAATATAAGGGACCGTCGAAGAAGCCGTGACGGAGAGTAATACACCGGAGACTCTGCCCGTGACCGTTCTCGTAAGTCGTGTCGCGAAGGTTTACATTATAACAAAGCGCGTGCGAGTTATAGTAATTGTGAAAGGCAAATACAAGTGTAAGTTAGTGAGTGTAAAAGGGGCGCTGAAATAAAGCTCCAATAGAAAGTAATACGAAGTGAAGTTCATTTAACGACGCCTACACCCCCGTTCTACCTGCGAACCCGACCGCTTCCTAGTCTGCCCGCCTGTGCCTACCGAGTCCCAACTCGTAAGGTCAAGAGATTCCGAAAATAATAAACGTTTTGCCGTAAGCCGTCACCAACCAGCGACGCGGCATAACAGATCGTTAAATCTTTCAAGACAACGCGTAATTTAGGATAGTGGGAAACTCTTTCTATTGCTTCCTCATTGAGGAAGCTTTGTTTTCGTGAATTTCGTATATGAACTTTTGATTGCGTATAAAGTTGGGTCTAATCAACCAAATTTAAATGATTTATATATGAAATAGGGGTAGGAGAAACCAACGAAGAGATTGGTTTTTAAGTTTTTTCTGCCAATATGTTCAGATCGTTGTAAAACGTTGAAATATCGCCTATAAAAAATGTCTGTGTGTGTGTATGTCAGATTTAATGTCCGTGGTTGCTCTAACTTCCGCAAATATTGATATATCGGGCTGTTTTTTTTTAATCGATAGAGTATCATTCAAGGAAGGTTGGTATTGAATTTGGCGATGATCGGTAAAGGGATTCTTTTTAAAAAAAATTTTGAATTTTTTTAGAAATGTCCGTAGTTGCTCTAATTTCCGCAAATATTGAGATATCGGGCTGTTTTTTTTTTTTTAATCGATTGAGTATCATTCAAGGAAGGTTGATATTGAATTTGGCGATGATCAATAAAGGGTTTTTTTTTTAATTTTGAGTTTTTTTTAGAAATGTCTGTGGTTGCTCTAACTTCCGCAAATATTGAGATATCGGGCTGTTTTTT
>NW_020211385.1:0-12593 GCF_003070985.1 Temnothorax curvispinosus | reverse complement strand
TTTTATCGATAGAGTATCATTCAAGGAAGGTTGGTATTGAATTTGGCAATGATCGGTAATGGGGTTCTTAAAAAAAAAATTTTTTTTTTTAAATGTCTGTGGTTGTTCTAACTTGCGCAAATATTGAGATATTGGGCTTATTGCATATGTCCTTCGGGGCGAAGCCCGGGTAACCAGCCGGTTTTTCTAATTTATTTAATTTTTCGGGAAATAATTGGCCGAATCTCAAATAATTATAGATCAAATTTCTACCAAAAGTATATGAAATAGGGTACATAAATAGAACCCTGATAAAAGGTTGCATATAGCAGCATATAGGCACATATAGGTGCCAGAGTGGGTGTGCGAAATCTTCTTCCTTTAAAATATTTTGTAATACGTTTTGTTTTTTTTCAAAATTCAAAAGTCGCTTTCGGATAATTGTTGGGCTGAGGTTCGGATAGAACACACACACTAATTATATGTAATATACGGCAAAGTATTTATTCGGTATAATATGTCTCACAGAACCAACGCAGTGTGCGTACAAAACGAGAGTGCACCGAATCGGGGGATAAAGAGCAATATATATATGTAAAGAGTAGCGCCACGATACGGCGAGAAACGCAAACAGAATTCACAGCATGGCGCGGTTTATAAAATAAAAGAAAAAGAATTATTATCAACTCTACTAAAGAAGAGCGCATTGATTAACGCTAGTCCTTACTCCAACACTCCTCCTATCAATGTGTTCTATATAAACGTCTTTCTTAATACTATAGTCTTAACCCTAATAATTTCACGCATTCTTCGTGTTTCGCTTTGATTAGGGGTTTTGTTAATAAATCCGCTATCATTTTATCGGTAGGTAAGTAGCTTATACTAATTTCGCCTCTATCCCTAATTTCCCGCGAAAAATGATATCTAATATCAATGTGTTTACTTCGGCCATGAAACACATGATTTTTGTTCAACTCTATTGCGCTTTGATTGTCACAATGTATCTCTGTTGCACCCGTTACACAAGACTTAAAACCTATGTGTTCTAATAAACGTCTCAAATATATTATTTCTTTACATACTTCCGAGAGGGCCATATATTCCGCCTCCATTGTAGATAACGCGACCGATTTTTGTTTCCTTGATTCCCAACTTATCGGGCCACTAGCTAACATAACTACGTTACCGCTACATGACTTTCGATCCTCCACGTCGCCAGCCCAATCCGAATCTACATAGGCTTGCATCTTCTTACAATCTTTAATATACGTTATACCGTAATCGGCGGTACGTTGTAAATATCGAAGTACTCTCTTCGCGAGTTTCCAATGGGCTTCCTCTGGATCCGTGCAGAAACGACTCAAGGCGCTAGCTGCAAATGCCAAGTCCGGACGTGTTGCATTGGCTAAATAAATTAAGGCTCCTATTAGTTCTCTATATGGCTTATGCTTCATGTTCGCCCTTTCTTCCTCGATGTTTGATCCCATCCTTTTCATTAACTTCTGGTTTGGTTCGAGCGGGGTCGATATTGGCTTACAATTCTCCATCTCAAATTTATGCAGCATATCCGCAATGTATCTTCGTTGAGTTAATTTCATTTTTCCTGTAGGTCCGTCTCTTTCTATATTTATTCCAAGGATGTCATTTACAGGACCTAAGTCATTCATCTGAAACTTATTTCTCAAAATTTCCTTTAGTTTTTGTAATTTACGAACATTTTTGGACGCTATGAGTATGTCGTCTACATAAATTATAATAATCACTTTGTCATCTTCATCAGTACTTACATACACACAAGGATCCACGTCGCTATTCATCATACCTATACTTTTTAGATAAGCATCTAATTTTTCATACCAACATCGACCCGCCTGTTTTAATCCGTAAAGTGGTCTTCTTAGTAGGCAAACCTTGTCCTCTTGTCCTTGAGTTACGAACCCTTCAGGCTGCTCCATGTAAATTTCGTCTGGTAGGTCACCTTGTACGTACGCAGTAACGACATCCATTTGATGTACATGCATCTCCTCCTGAACGCATCCTGCAAGAAAAGCACGTATAGTTTCATATCTTGCTACGGGAGCGAATATTTCTTCGTAATCCACGCCTCGTCTTTGTTCGCAGCCACGCACTACTAAGCGTGCTTTATATTTATCTATTGATCCGTCTTGCTTTCTTTTTATTTTAAATACCCATCGATTGGATAATACTTTTATGTCTTTGGGTCGTGTTACGAGTTCCCACGTTTTATATTTCATCAGGGAATTGTACTCTGTCTGCATAGCATCTAGTCATTCTTGTTTGTCGACTCTGTTCTCTATTTCTCTTACGCTTGACGGTTCACTTGATGTTTCTTCTTCCTTCTTCAGTTCATGAAATATCTTTCTTGGTCTGCCTTTCTTTCCTGTCTTCATTAATTTTGGTCGGCCGGGACCTCTTTTTGAAGTTTTCGGAGTGTCGATTTGTTCTTCTTCCTCTTCTTTCTCATCTTTTTCGTCCGATTCTTGTCCGGAGTTTACTTCACTGTTCATTTCTTCGTTTATTTCATGGGCGGTGGTCGATTCTTTAATCTCTGGTGATTCCGTCAGTTTATGCCAATCTGGACTTAGAGAAGCTCCAAAGTTTTCTTCCGTGGCGTTTGGTTCGCACTCTAGATCCTCAATGAATCGTACGTCACGCCTCTTTAATATCGTCTTTGTACCGAGAGCCCACAATCTATAAGCCTTGGATTCTTGCGAATAACCAACCAATATGTATTTCTTTCCTTTTGGCTCAAATTTGCCCCTAGAGGGTTTCTTCTCGAGGGCGATGACTTTGCTACCAAATATGCGCATAAAACCGACATATGGTTTTTCATTTGACCAAGCTTCTATCGGCGTCGAGTTCTCCAGTATCTTCGTTGGACACCTGTTACGAATATAAGCCGCAGTATTTATAGCTTCAGCCCATAGACTTTTGGGAACTCCAGATTGGAGCAACATACAGCGTGCCATTTCCACCAGGGTCCTATTAGCACGCTCAGCGACACCGTTCTGTTGAGGGCAATATTCGACGCTTAGTTGTCTCTTGATTCCTTCTTCTTCAAGAAAATCGTTAAATTCCTTAGATAAATATTCCTTTGCGTTGTCGGTACGAATTTTCTTTATTTGGCAACCTGTTTCTTTTTCTGCGCGTTTTTTGTAGGCCTTGAAAGCTGTTATCACATCTGATCGCTTCTTCAGCATCACGACTTCTACGTATCTGGACTTGTCATCTATGAATGTAACGAAGTATTTGGCTCCGCCTAATGAGGGGACATTCATGGGGCCACAGATGTCAGAATGCACTAATCCAAGCCTTTCATTCTCCCTCCTAGTCAAACTTTTATAGGGAAGTTGATGAATCTTGCATTTATTACAAACTTCGCAATCAATTGTTTTAGAATTACCTTTTATGTTTAGACCAATTACCATCTCCTGAGAACTTAACCTGTTTAGGTCTCCTAGATTTAAATGGCCAAACCTCTGGTGCCAGCGTAGAAGGCTGTCGTTTCCAATGTCGCGTGCTGCCTGGGCTCGTGGTTGTTCAATTTCATCTATAACATACAACTGACCTTGTCTTTTAGCTATTAACGCTGTAGAACCATCACGTCTATTCACGAACGCGCATTTCTTCTTAAATGTCACTGTATAACCGTTATCTGTCATGCGAGATACTGAAAGGAGATTACTTCTAAAACGCGGCACTAACATTGCGTCTTTTAATTTAATGTCATTAACTCTACTGTCTTTCAATGTCACTTTCATTTTTACATCTCCAACACCATTGGATTCAACGGAATTTTCTGCAGCTGTGTAAACTTCGTACTTTTTATTCGTGTCTAGTTCATGGAATCTCTTCTTGTCGTGACACATATGGCTTGTTGCGCCACTATCTAGACACCACTGTGTTGACTCTTGCGGTCCAGTGTATTGGGCACATGCGAACATTGCGTCTTGAACATTATTTCCTGTATGACGTTTCGATTTGCTCCTGCATTCTGCCGATTTATGCCCAATTTTGTCGCACTTATAGCATTTTCCTGTAAACTTGTAGTTCTTCACGTGCTTCGTATGAGTGTCTTTCGCGTTCTTATTATGTCCTTTATTATTTGCCGTTAATGCGTTATTTTCTGAACTCTTGCAATCATCTTGATCGATGCGTCGTGCTTCTTCTTCGATAAGTTTCGTCTTGAGAAAATCGATCGTTGGTATGTTATCCCGTGATTCCATAGCGACACAAAAGTTTTCGTATTTGGATGGTAATGAGTTCAACATTATTATCGACGTTAATTCTTCCGGCAGTCTTATCCCTGCATCTTCTAACTGCTCTACTTTATCAACGAAACTATTCATATATTCCATCATGCTCTGTCCTTGTTCTTTCTTCATACGATACAATTGCTTGTATAGAACGGATTTTCTTACCGGGCCTCTGGATTCGTATATGCTTCTTAGTTTCTCCCATGCTTTGTGCGATGTTGTTGCCTTTTTAATGTGATTCAGCTGATTTTTTGAGGTACTCAGTAGAATCAATGCCAATGCCTTCTCATCCTTCAATATCAACGTATCATTATTTTCAGATGTACGAATTTCTGCTCCGTTTGTGTATTTTCATAGTTCGTTGCATACGAGTACACTTTTTATTTGGATCTTCCACGATTCGTAGTTGGTATCGTTCAGCTTTTCGATATTTTGCGTTCCGATATTAACTGACATGGCGGACTCTCTAGAATGTTCCTTTTATAAAGCGATAAGATTTAGACTGGCACTCTCACTCGTTTCTTATTTGCGTCCTGGGCCCATATAACCTGTTGGGCTGAGGTTCGGATAGAACACACACACTAATTATATGTAATATACGGCAAAGTATTTATTCGGTATAATATGTCTCACAGAACCAACGCAGTGTGCGTACAAAACGAGAGTGCACCGAATCGGGGGATAAAGAGCAATATATATATGTAAAGAGTAGCGCCACGATACGGCGAGAAACGCAAACAGAATTCACAGCATGGCGCGGTTTATAAAATAAAAGAAAAAGAATTATTATCAACTCTACTAAAGAAGAGCGCATTGATTAACGCTAGTCCTTACTCCAACAATAATAATTGACCGAATCTTCCTGTGATGTTATTTTTTGACCCGGTATTTATTCTTTTTGAGTAGAGAATAAATAAGTTTTTAAATTCACATATTAAATATAATTAATTAATCAATATCAAAAGTCGCTAAATTCACATATTAAATATTAATCAATTGAAAGTCGCTAAATTCATATATTAAGTAAACGTCAATAACGAAAACGGAAGATGGATAAAGAATTTCATCAGGAAAATAAAATTAATGTTGAAGAACGTAAGTTTAAAAAAGATGTAAACCTAATATAAATTAAATATTATATTTACATTTATTTAAATGTAAATTTAAATATTATATTTACATTTATTTAAATGTAAATTTAAATATTAATTACAGTTCAAAAGACACAGTAGTGTCTCGCGCCAAGTACACGCGGAGCGAGACCGACCGTGACTCTTTTACGCGACGCGACGGGTTGCGAGTACTCGAGATGTTGAGATCTCGATAACGAGTGAATGGATCAAGTTCTAAGTAGGCTTGATCGATAGCTTGGGATCCAATGAGGGGGGGGGTTTCTCTCATAATATTCCGCTACGTGCCCTACGAGCGGAGATATTGCGACGCAAAGTCCAAATGTGAAAATTTATTTTTAAGATACTACTTCTAACGCCGACGTCTTATATGATGACGTCATAATCAGAAACGTCACTTTCACTTTTTCGACACTGGCGGCTAGCGGCGTTAGTATCGCAGTGCAGTGCAGTGTAGACAGTGCGTTCGTTTAGCGCGCTGTCAGTCAGTTCCTATTCATCAGTTAACCTTATCTCGAGAGCACTCGAGAGACACGGTAAGTACGAAGACTACGAAGTACGCGCGGAGCGAGACCGACCGTGACTCTTTACGCGACGCAACGATTAATTACTATTATACTTATTTTATTTACTGTTTATTATTATGTTTACGTGAGTGTTTATACATACAGTTTAATAACCTATTTACTGTTTACTACGTTTACGTGAGTGTTTATACATACAGGTTAATAACCTATTAGATTATTTTTTATTTTTATATTGACGGCAGGAAGCTGAGGATACTGAGATCAAGGAGCCTGTTCACACGAGGCGTTTCTGCTGCGCGATTGCGGCCGCGCGTTAATAACGTTTGCACGAGCCGCACGCGCGTACGCAAAACGGCAGTAACACCGTATAATCGTGCCGGCGATATACTGAATTTGAATTGCTTCGTGCTCTTATCTGGAGATTTTGTATCCCTACATCGTGTTACCATTGCACCGCTGCCGGAACAGAAGGTTCTCTACGCTTGGCAGAAAGTGACGACTGACACGTTCGATCCCGACTTCGTTGATGGCAGAAGAGCTGGACTCGAGGTACGTTTCCGATTTGCACGTATAACAGTATCGTACGATGAATGTTGTACCCAATTATAACCTCAAATGAAGTTGTGCACGCTGCTAGTAACGCTGTCTGTAAAAATGTGCGTGAAAGATGATATATAATCATATTAACACATTACATTATTTTTAGACGTAGCTGTGATGAAAGAGAATTAGATGGTGACTTAATTTTGGGAGATATAGGTCAAGGATTGCCATTTAAAGCTGGTACGTTTGATGGGGTTGTCAGTATTTCTGCGCTTCAGTAATTGTGCTATGCAAGCAAAACTTCGCACAATCCTACAAAACATTTATATCGTTTTTTCTCAACGTTGTATGCATGCCTGTCAAGAAGCGTAAGAGCAGTGTTACAATTCTATCCAGAGAACGGTGAACAGGTTGAATTAATCACGGCACAAGCCACAAAAGCTGGCTTTTATGGCGGTGTGGTTGTCGATTTTCCGAATAGTGCAAAAGAAAAAAAAAGGTTCTTAGTTTTAATGACCGGAGGAGCTGCTCCGCTTCCAAAGGCACTAGGCGTAGAAAACGAAGATGGACAAACCGCTAATTCAAGAAGGTTTGATCCTCTCGTTGTCCGTTATTTTATTATTTTGTATTTGCAATTATTTTAATTATTTCTCTAATTATAATGTTAATATTACGGTAATAATAGACAATATTAATAATAAGAGATCAAAGAATGAGTTCAATATTTTATATTATTATTATTATTCTTTACGTAAACATAAAATGTGAAATACTCCAGTACTGTTGTACTCCAGTAGGTAATACTTTTTCTAATTCTTCATGATCCAACCACTAGTATTTTACGTTATTGTTGATATCTCCATCCATATGTTTGGCTAAGAAATAAAATATTTTAGCACCATAACTTCCTTGCTTGCAAAGCTTCTTAGGATATTTGTATTTGTAAAATCCGATAGGTGCATTTCCATAAAACTTTACTTTTATTGTTGCACCACATGTATCTTGTAATACTCTCTCCACAGTTTGTAAAAGAATTGATAAAGAACATTTTCAAATTATTTTTTTGTCCCCATTAAGATATTCACATGCAAAATTAGTTGTAGAGAGAAGTCGTAATATATTTATTCGGCTAAAATTGTTATTTTAATTCTTACTTGTTTCTTTATGTTTGAAATGTATATTTATGCAATATATATATAACTTTGTTTATTTTTTAGGGCAGTAAAACAAATATTGGCGTGATTGTAACATCATTAGTTTTTGCAGAAAATTATATGTAGGTTTAACAGTCTGTTAAATATAAATATGACAATGTATTTATGCAAAAAATCTTTACATTTTTAAACTCTACGTATAATGTATTCCAATTTTTATCATGTGCGGCGGAATGATTCCTTTATGAAATTACCATAGATAAACCTTTACAAAATATGACAAAAAATGTTAATAGAGAATTAGGCAGACTAAGCAGGCCCATTGGTACACATGAGCTCGGAACGTACTTATGACATGTCACGGCGCAGGATACGAATAAGTACGACCGTGAATGAAGGAAATTATAAAATTTTATTAATAATTATAATACAATAAATAAAAATTGAAATATATATAATGTCCGTTGATTATACATTGTTGATGTTACATATTTTTTCTTAAAAGAACTATGCCTTTTTTTTATTTTACGAATAGCATATATACTTGCAAAAGAGTAAAATAAGATACCTGTTAAAGTTTGAGCCCTTAATATTAATTAATATTAACAGGTCGCTTATCGCGTTTTTTTATTTTTCATTTAGTAAGATAGAAAAAATTTTATAACTATCTAACAAACAGTAATACAGCATTGCTTCACATAGATTTTTGTAGTAAATTTATCATTTTATAAAAAAAATTTCTTATCATTTTTTCATAAATTCAACCGTTCAAAAGATATTCAAAGTTAAAATTTGATAAATTTTATAATATTGACTATCAAAAATTATGAAATAATCAATACATATTTTTGTAGAAAATTTAACGATATACAAAAAAGGTCTCTTATATTTTTTTCATAAATATAATTATTTAGACGATATTAAGGTTTAAAGTTTAAAGTTCAGTGTATAAAAATTATTCTTTTTTTTCATATTATAACAAAATTCTGAGCTTTATTTATTTAATATAAAAAAAAAGTAATTTTTATACACGTTGAACTTTAAACCTTAATATCGTCTAAATGGTTTTATTTATGAAAAAAATATAAGACCTTTTTGTAGATTAAATATTCTACAAAAATATGTATTGATTATTTCATAATTTTTGATAGTCGATATAATACAAAATTCATAAAAAACAAAAACAAGTTTTATATTTATCAAACTTTAACTTTGAATATCTTTTGAACGGTTGAATTTATGAAAAAATGATAAAAAATATTTTTTGTAGAGCGGTAAATTTACTACAAAAATCTATGTAGAGCAATGCTGTATTACTGTTTGTTAGATAGTTATAAATTTTTTTCTATCTTACTAAACAAAAAATAAAAAATTGCGATAAGCGACCTGTTAATATTATTTTCTAATTTACCTAAATAGAAATCTTCTTTTTGACCGATAAGTCTATCGACCAGTGTCGAAAAAGTAAAAGTTACATTTCTTTGACATATATATGTCATATATTGGGAGACGTCGACGTTAGTAGAAATATCTCAATATAATATTTTCACATTTCAACTTTGCGTCGCAATATTTCCGCTCGTAGGGCACGTAGCGGAAAAATAAAAACACGGCCTTTGGCCAACTCGAACGTGAGTATCCCATACGTACAAGAGTAAAATACCAGTTAAAATACAGATAGCGAATTGGTTTTAGTCTTAAAATGTTTCACAATTTATTATTTTTGGAAAAAGTTGATAAGAAATAATTTTCACAAGCAACATAATATAGATGCATATTTTACATAAAAGCAATGTCCGGCAATGTATATATTATATATATTAACAATTTCAGACACATTTCTTTATAAGGTGTAATTTTTTTCTGTTAAGATTAAGATGCGTAACACTACAAAAAGACGTGATATCCGTACAAAATTACCTTTTTTAAAAAAAAGGTAAAGAAAGGCGCCCCAAGTACACGCATTAGTAGTAGTGTATATATTGTTACCTCGAAAAAAAAAAACAGTGGTAGTAGTAGTAGTAGTAGTATGAAAGTACTTTATTTGCCCCTAACGGGCCTTAAAAGGCGTTTTTAAGGAACGTACCCAAACCTTTACAAGCTCTTACTCTTCTTTCTTTTCTCACAAACCATTGACGTTTTTCAGGAACGTACCCAAACCTTTACAATTGTTTGCGCTTCCTATCCCTGCCTGTCCTCTCTCTCTCGCTCTCCCGCTCTCTCGCTCGCTCTCCTGCGCCTCAATCGCTTCTCGCTTAATCGCTCTTATATCTATATCTTATACCTAACTTAATTCTAACTTATTTCTAAAGTTGGACTTCCGTTCCCTTTGCTTCCTTCCTTTCATATTTTTCTTTCATACGTCTCAATCACACTGCTCTCTCATCCATCACTTCCCTTCTCCTCCCTCCCTCTTGTCGCATTTTCTTTATCGCTTTCATCCATTCCTCTCCCTCTCCCCCCTCTCCTAGTAAATTCTCCACCACATCCTGCCACTTCTCTTCATGCCATCTCTCCCATCTCGAACATTCCTCCCATATGTGTTCCCATGTTTCCTCCTCCCTCTCGCATATCCTGCACCTTCTATTCTCCTCTTTTTCCCAATACAGTCCTCCTCTAATTTCATTACCGAGTCTGAACCTCGCGACCCTACTCCACCTTTCTTCCTTCCAGTTTTTCTCTAAGTATCCTGGAATCCTTCTCTCCTGGAATCACTCTTTCTTCTACCTCCAATCTTTCCACCTTTTCTCTAACCTCCTCCTCCCCTATCACGTAGTCTATAACTGTCTCGCCTCTCCCTCCTGTGTACGTAAATTCACCCTCCTCATCTCCCTTCACGCCTTCATTTAGTATCATCCAACCTCTTTCCTCTATGAATTCCAATAGCTTTCTTCCGTCCCTATTTATTTTCTTGTCTTTTGATCTTCTCCCTCCACCTTCCACTCTTTCCTCGTCCTCCTCTTCCCAACCTCTTTCCTCCCCCGTTCTCGCATTGAAATCCCCACCTATTATAGTCCTTACTCTCTTTTCTTCCTCTTCCGTCTTATCCTTCAGGCCTTCTAGTTTCCTGTCTATATCATTATTTACATAAAGCCCTATTATTCTCCATATTTCCTCTCCTATCCTTATCTTACATTCGATCTTACTTTCCTCTTCCTCCAACTTTCTTTCTTCCTTTATCTCTTCTATTCTCTTCCGTATTCCTAACAGCATACCCCAACTCGCTCTTCCTTTCTTGTTCTTCCTGGTCGCTATCTGTACTCTCCATTTGTATTCTCTTGGGATCTTTTCTTTCATCTTTTCCCACCCCCTCTCATATAACCATGTCTCCATCATTATCACTACATCCCATTCCTTTACCGCTTCCCAGAATTCCTTATCCTTGTTTGCTATGCCCGCCACATTCCAGAAAGCCACCTTCCACATTTCCTCCTCCCTCCTGAATTTCCTTTTCTCTCTCTCTCCATTTTCGGTATCCTCCTCTCCCTCTCTTCCTCCTAAGTTCTCTTCCTTATTCTCTTTTTCACCTTCTTTGTCCTTCTCATCTCCCTCTTCCATATTACCTCCATCTTCTTCCTCTCTTAGTTTTCCCTTTTTTCCTTCCACACATTTCCTTCGTTATCTCTTAATATCTCTTCATCCTCTTCCCATTTCCACCATTTTCCTTCTAATTGTATCTTTCCATATCCTACCTTTACTCTTTTACCATTTCCTCTCTCCTGCCTTGCAATGTCTTCTATATTCCATCTCATCTTTCTCTCCTCCCATGTCAGGTCATCATCTATTCCTATGCCTTTCTCTCTTAGTCTTCTTTTCTCCATCATGACCTTTCTTTTTTGTTCCAGTCCCTGCAGGCCTATTATTGCCATCCTTATACCTCTCTCTCTGTTGTCCTCTATGACCTTTTTGCAACTCACTTCCGTCTCTATTCCAATCCCCATTAAAATTTCTTTCACCTCTTTTTCTATATCGTTTCTCTTTTTTTTTGTTCCTCTTATAACTATGTTTTTTTTTCTTTTTCTTTTTCTCTCATCTCTAATTTCTTATCTATTTCTTTTAGTTTTCTCTCTAATCCCTTCTCCCCTGCGTCTTCTTCTTTCCCTATTCCCTTCTCTTTCATTTTCGTTATCGTCTTCTCCATTTCCATTATTCTCTTCTCTATCTTCTCTCTCTCTTTCATTCATTTTTCTTCTCTCTCTTCCATGATTTTTTTTAAATCTTCCATCTCTTGTCTTATCTCTCTCTTTTGCTCCTTCATTATCTTCAGCATCTCCTTTATCCCTTTTCTCATCTCGGTTTTTACTTCCTTTTTTATCTCCTCTATCCAGCTTTTTTCATCTTCTGTAGTTTATCATCTATTTTCTTCGGTGATCTCTGCACCTTCTTACTCCTGTTAAAGGCCCGTTTTTTGGATTCCCCGCCTTCTGTTTCCCCTCTCTTTCTCTTTGATTTTATACTGCTTGTACTTCCTGTTCTCTCCCCTTTTCCCTTCTCCTGATCTTCCCCAATTAATTCTATCAATCTTACCGCTTTTCCTTCATCCTCCGCCATTTTCTTTCAGCTATACCTATCTACCCTGCTCTTCTATTTCTCTATGAGTTTCCTTTCTATGTTCGAACCTGCCTATGCCCCCACGCGTGTCGCCGCGACAGCGCGACTTCGTGACGTCCCCGTCTATACGCTCTGCCCCTCTCCTCTGTTTTATTCTATGCCTACCTATCTGCCCGTTGTTCTACCGTCACTTTTCCTTCCCCGTATCTAACCCTATCCTTTCTCTTTGACCTGCGCCCACTCCCACACTCTTTCTCACTCCTCTGCTTCTCTCTCACACCCACTCACTGCCTTCTCACACACCCTCTCACACTCCTTTTTCTCCGATTTTCTTCCAGTCACTCACACACGTGTCACTCACGAAAGCGCCGGAAACGGAAGTCTCAAAACAGTGGTAGTATTATACCTCAAAAAAATCTAAGTAACAAGTGG
>NW_020211384.1:3375-4910 GCF_003070985.1 Temnothorax curvispinosus | reverse complement strand
TTTCCTAAAGTTGTTAGAAAATATGCGAATAATTTTAATGATTGTCAAATAATTTTCCTAGTTTATATATATATATAATATCAATAAATATCATAAGTAATTAATAAGTACGACAAGACCTAGGTGCACGCGCGCGCAACCGCGAGCGTCGAGAAAGAAAGCCTAGCACGATTCTCGCCGGCTCGCGGCTGACCGAGCGTCGAGCATCTGACATCACTGCAAAATTAGTCTAGCACGTTTCTCGCTCCGCGCTCCTCTCGCATCTTAGCTCTGCTCGGCTCTGTTCGGCTCTGTTCGGCTCTGCTCGGTTCTCGTGGTCGCTTGCCTTGCGTTTTTAGAGTCCACGCAATAGAAGAAACCGCAATAGAAGAACTCAAGAAGAAATGAATAAGAAAAGTCGTGAAAAGGGGCGAAAAGATCTGAGGAGGAGTCTAGAGAGAAAGAAAGAGGAAGATAGAAAAAGAGAGAGGAAGAAGCAAGAAGAGGAAGAAGCGGATAGAAAGAAAAGGTTAGAATATTATTATTCTTTATTTTTAGATTAGATTGTTATAATATCCATTCTTAAAAAAGCCGTGTTAAATCGAATAGAATCGTTGCGACGTTGCCTCTTTTCCGCAATGTTGATTCTCTCATTGTGCTCACTTCGTACTGCAAGATTATTGTCAGCACAAGGATATCATATAAGGGTGCAGTCCAATAACTTAATGCTACAAATCCTTCAAAACGTTCTTCTTCATCACCTTTTAATTCCAAAAAAAGGAGAAGAACATTTCAAAGAATTTGTAGCGCTTAAATCGTATTTTGGTAGCTCAAACGTCAGGTTATCGTAATTGCGTAATTGTTTTGTACATTGTAAAAAATTATAGTAGATATCTAAGTAGCACGCGTCTGTGATGTTTAGTTCTAGCATAGGTAAGGGAACCAGACTATGCGCGAATTCGTAATTCGCGATTCGTATATTCGTGAATAGTGTGAAAGGAAAATTCGTCGAAAATTCATCGAATAATCGACGAATTTTCCCTCCACACTAATCACGAATATACGATTCACGAATCGCGAATTACGAATTCGCGCATAGTCTGATATTCCACCCTTACAAATAGCGTGCATTAGTTAGACAACAAAACGGTTCGTGATTTTATTTATTACTGATTTACTTATGAATTAGGAGACTAATGGAGAAAAAAAAGAAGAGGAACGAAAACAGAGGAAGATGGAAAAACAAAATCTAAAAAGCCAGGAGGAAAACATGAACGTAGATAACGATGAAGATGACGAAGATAAAGAAAATGAGGAAGAAAGGCAAAAAAAGAAAAGAAAAGAGAAGGAAGAAACATAAAAGAAAGAAATAGGTACGTTATATTTGTTAATTTAATTATAAAGTTCTAAAATCATTTCTATTTAATTGTGCATTTATTTATTGCTTTGATTTTGCATTTTCTGTGTAGGTATTATGGTCCATATAGAGGAAGAGGAAGAACATGGAGAAGAGGAGGCTGGAGAGAAGGAGGCTGGAGAGAAAGAGACTGGAATAG
>NW_020211384.1:0-3365 GCF_003070985.1 Temnothorax curvispinosus | reverse complement strand
ATTACTAAAGTTAATTATTATCTAAGTTTAAGTAAAAACATCTCAAGTACAAACTTTTATGTGATCTGAATAATACTTAGGTGATTTTATAATTTATAAAGTTGGGGATGCAATATTATAATGTTTTATATTGTTATAATATTTGACAAATATTTTTATATTTCAGTGATATTTAATAAAAAGAGTAGATACATAAATAATTCCCAACAATTTTTTTAAATTATATCGTTTTTGTAAAACTTCTTCAAAAGTTTCGGTTTTTAGTTTCGATTTCGGCCGAAACAAAAAAAAATAGTTTTCAACTCTAAAATTGGATATATATTTAGTCCGGACTCGCACGCTCGCATCAGGGGCAAAGTCTCAGTCTGTAGATAAAATCGAATATATTTAGTCCGGATTCGCACCAGGGGCAAGGTCTGTAGGTAAAATCGGGTATATTTAGTTCGGACTCGCACCAGGGGCAAAGTCTGTAATGTGATTTAGTCCGGACTCAATCCTAGGGGCAAAGTGTGTCGGTAAGGGGCAAAGTGTGTTGGTAATCAAGTCACGGAAATGGTGGTCTCGACTTAGGAAGGGCCATTGGCTATCTGTCTATTAATTTGTGATATAGAGCGGGAATGAAACAGAGGACAGGAGCGCAGGTCGGTAAGACGGAGAAGGAGTTACCGACGGTAGGGAAAGACGACGGAAGAGGCGACAGCTGAGAATAGACAAGGCGGATTTACAGCACGCAGTAATGCAGCAACAAAGGAGCGGCGAGTGAAAGGATCGATAGATCGATGGAGGGTAGAGATATCGATGGTGCGAGGTAAGCGCAGGATTGCACGTGTTGTTTAAACGGAAGGCAGAGTGGAGAAGCGGAGACGCAGAGAATAGGAAAGACAGCGGAAGTGAAGGAGAGCGAAATAAAAAAGCGAGGGAAAGAGAGAGAAGAGGGTGAAGGCGGAGGAAGAATAGAAGGGGAGGAGAAAGGTGAAGGGAGGCAGAAGAGCGGAAGAAAGAATAAGAGGATGAAGGAAAGCAGAGTGAAGGCAAAGGGCAAGTAAAAGAGGAGGCAAAAAGGGAAGAAGTTCGGAAGAGCGTACAGTGGGCCAGAAGTCCACTATGGTTGGCCGAAATGCAATTTTTTGAACTTACATGAAATCAAACATATATGATATTATATATTTATATACACTTTCCTACACTAAATGCTAAAATAGTTTTTCTTTATGTTGATTGAAATTGTTTGTGGAAGAACTTGAATGTAAAAAAAAGTGTTTGCAAATCTAAACGTTCTATAACTTTCGTACACCCTTTGCTATGCTTTAGAATCTTATCTAATCAAATGTCATAGGAGTATATTTTTATTTTTCTTAATTAAACAAATAAAGTTATTTTTATATAATACATGAAGTTCCTTATGCTACATTGACTTTTTTCGTTTGATGAAACTAATTTTTTAGAATCTTATAGTGCACTTGTTCAATTTCAAATGAAACCTTCCCTGAGCTTCCACTCTGAAATCAATCGTATGATACATCAAATTGCTCGTAAAGATGTATACTATAACTTGAATATGCGCCTTTTTGCGCTTTTTAATTACAATGACTGAGAAAAATTATATATTTGTTTTAATTGCAATCTTGTTTTAATTGGCCAGTTGGGTCGAAAATAAAACGACTTATTTTGAATTATTTGCTGGCGACGGAAATTGTTTTGTTTATTTATCGCACACCTTGGACCAGAAAAATGGTGTTTTATCGTGACGGAAGATTTTTTGTCAACATCACTAGACGGTTTGGACGGAAGACAACGTTATTATTGAAGTCTTGGATAAAGATCAAACTCAAGGCTATTTCTGCTAATCAACAACTAAGATTTTTGCTTCGCTGTCGAAGATTTGATGTCTTACCTCCACACTTACACCGGCTGCAGTTGAATATCGAATTGCATAGTAATAGGGTAAAACACGAGTTTACTCTTTTCAAGAGACGCATACAGACAAAATTCCTCAATTTTGAAATTAATGATACTAATGTTAATTTATGTTTTATTCGTTCCAAGATTATTAGAATAGAGAACCAACTTCGTGCCCTCTTACCTGGTCATGTTGTCAACAATTTTTTCTATGCTAACAACGATTATTTTCATATATATGAACAAAAAATACAAAGAAAACTTATTAATAAATTTAACTCAGTTATAGCTGCGCAAAACCCAGTTATTAATTAGTTAATGAATTTTGATCACAACAAATGGATTATTAATATTAGCAGCAAACAAATCCCAGACAGAGTACTGAGGTTTCTTAGTCTTGGCGATAGATTCGCTCTACCAGTTGACAACAATGACAGGAGAGATCGCATAGATTCGGTGGTTGACGTAATTAAAAATTTTGAATTCAGTGTTTACCAGATCGCTGACGATATTGTTGACGAAGCGCGCAACCGTATTTCGAATTCGTTGTTTAAATTCTTGCGGACTAATAAGCATAAAAATTGTATAGAGAGGTTTATTTTGCAAGAGTTTAGATTTTGTAAAAGGTTCCTCCGCAACAACGATGATGTCTTTGTTACAAAGGCAGACAAGGGCCAAGTTACCGTGATCATGGAAAAAAGTACGTATGTTAATAAGATGACTGACTTGCTTAGTGACAGTTCCACGTACAAAAAATTGAAAAGTAATCCTATAAGAAAAATAACATCGAAAATCAAAAAAGTGGCAAAGTCTTGGTTTGACATGGGCATCATCAATGAGCAAGTTTTTAGACATTTGAATTGTACTAATGGGAATCTCCCGCGCAGTTACGGGCTCCCGAAAATTCATAAAATTGGTTCACCATTACGTATAATTGTTTCCACTTTAGGCAGTCCGCTCTATAATATCGCCAGTCGTTTGCAAAATATTTTAGAAAAATCTGTTCCTAAACCTGAATCGTATGTTAAGGATGGTTGGTCCTTTGTAGAATTGATTAGAGGAGTGACAGTGGGAGACGGTGACGTTTTAATTTCGTTAGATGTCACTTCTCTTTTCACTAACATACCTAAAGGTCTTGTTTTGAAAGCGATTGAAGAGAGATGGAATTACATTACTATAAAAACTGATCTCAGCCTTCCACAATTCTTGAGTGCTGTAGACTTGATCCTTAGTTCTACTAGTTTTATGTTCAACGGCCAATTTTATGAACAGATCTTCGGAAGCCCGATGGGGTCTCCCCTTTCCCCTATCCTGGCTGACATGGTCATGGAGGATTTAGAGAAGCATTGTATATAGCGGCTCAGTTTCAGGATATCCTTTTTCAAACGATATGTGGATGATATTTTCGCGGTTGTTCCTGAGTCGGGTATTGGTGAATTATTAGACAGTTTCAACAATTACCACGA
>NW_020211383.1:0-3202 GCF_003070985.1 Temnothorax curvispinosus | reverse complement strand
GAATACGGGCCATATAATAGACTATCCGAGTATCCGAGATTGATTGCAATACGGATCTTAAAATTGTAATATTCAGGTTATCTGCGAATCCGCGGATAACCCGAATTTGGAGCATATTTATTTCCGCTATACAAATAATCGGGTATTTGGATAGCGTCAGATCTGAATTTGACGTATATTGAAGCCCTACTAGGAAGAGTATAATCTAAAAATGGTATAATTTATAGTCGGTTCTTATATTTAACACCGTCGAATCTTATATTAAATAAAATCTTAAAATGTCATAAACAAACCATAAAGCCGTATTAGGGCCTGAGCAGAATGACTGACTTATAATTATAAGACAATATTTTATGCTTTAAATCTTTTTTTTTAGTAACGCACAATTTCTTGTCAGGTCTTAGGGGGTCGTGTATCTTGAAAAAAGGTGAAAATTAAAAAGTGACCAGATTTACTATATTTCGATCAATAAAATCATCGATATTCTAGTGAATTTGATGAAGCAAAGTTGCGATAGCTTTGCGAAAGGAGAGGAGCTCGACGTAGGAAAATAATATTTAACGTCTTAATTTGAAAAAAATAAACACAGCTTTATTCCGATACACCTCGTGCTATCTGAACGGTAGTTCGCTTGTAACTGACTTTCCCCGTGAGAACGCTCGCAGAGCACGTGATATGCAAAAATCATAAAAAAACATTAACTTAAGCCATGAACCTCGAAAAAAATACTCAATCGACCTAGCGACTAGACTAATTTTTCAGAGGATGAAAGCACGCGAAGCGTGGGCAAAAAAAAAAGAATAAATAAATTGATATTAGAACAAAAAGGCAGCGAATGTAAAACTAAATCCGGTAGAATTTTTAAACAAAATTGAAAAAAGGAGGAACAAAAAAAATAAAATAAGAGAGGGGATTGCATTTTTGAAATATTTGACAATATATATGCTAATCTGCATCTATAATATTATCTATTATTTATTATTTATTAAAAAAGAATTCGAAGATGTAGGTTAGAGTTTGAAGGAAAAGAATATTAAATTTGGTGCTCCTAATTAATGAATGAGGGTTCCTCTGAGTTGGGGGAGAGGGGAATAGATGTTGAGCCCGCGCGAAGCGCGGGCGAAAAATCTAGTGTATACACACACACACACACACACACACACGCACACGCGCACACGCGCACACACGCACACACGCACACACGCACACACGCACACACGCACGCACACACGCACACACGCACACACACACACACACACACACACGCACACACACATAGGGGTGTAAAGTCCGACCATGCAACCTCCACGCGGTACATCCTAATGCTGGCGGCACCGTAAATTCTAAAGCTCATAACTCAGGCAATTCTCAACGAAAATAGGTTTTCAAGTAGTGTTTTGGAAACCTTTCGCTGCCACCTTTAATACTGTGTCATAAAAAATGGGGTGTTCCGTTTAAAAAAATTAGGTTGGTCTTGACCTCGCCTTGACGCCTCCTATTTTATATATATATATATATACAGGGGTATATATATATATATATATATATATATATATGTATGTATGTATGTATGTGAAATAATTATGTTGAAATTTGCATCAAAACTTTTTGAACTTTCTCGTGCGATTCTCTACCAATTTTTTTTTTGCTATTGAGCAAAACATTCTCGACCAATCAATTCTACTCATAAATCGCATTTATTTTTTTATACAACTTGGAAAAATTTTACAATGTCGATTATACAAATTCTGGCGAATTTAAGCAGGCTTGGATATCGCTTGCGCAAATTCGCATTTTTTTATAGTTTGCAATATTTGTTATTCTCTTTCTACCGTAGATATGAGTGACCACGAAGCCGTTCAGCCAGCTACAGCTGTAGCTAGCTCAGAGACTAAGAATAAAGCCAAGAAAGAAGGACCAAAACCTTCATCCAAACGCCGTCTAGAGAAGTTTAGACTCTCTAAAAGTAAAGAGACGATAGCGGAGATTCACAAACAAGCTACTGAATGTACCTCTGTATCTCTTGATGCTCTTCTTCAATGATTATAAAAATTCTGTGCAGATATTCGTGTCGAGAATGCAAATTAAAGTGGTCCTCTCATCAGAATTTTCGTCATTAAGATAAAAAAACTAATATTGAAGCAATTAAATCAAGCCAGAACAGACCACAGTTCAAAATTTCTAACTTCACCGGTACGAGAACGGCCTGAGCTTAGTTCCTATCTAAATATCAGAGAAGTCAGATCGGCCGTGATCCACGATAAATATACACCATCTTGATTTGAATAAAGATTTCTTACAATAAATAATTTGTTGTGCCGTACCGCGATCAGATCGTTCGCGGTGGCACTGGGGTCCGTCAATCCGCGTAGCAAAGAATAATAACGCTCGGATTCTTTTTGATATTTGATTTAATAAAGATCTATATTCGTTACACTTGTCCTTCTTTAATTTTAAACACCCTGACTTGCGGGTAGGTTACTTGTAGGTTACTATACACGCTACTTAAGTTGTCGGAGGAGCAAAAACATAAAGGTGTTATATTAAGCTCAACGGGCAGTTTCGCCCATACACTATGCTATTACGGACGTAAGTTAGAAACGGCAGTGACTGTTGTGATGCCGAAATCAACGGCACATGACATAATTACTATGTGTAGGAACAATTTCGGGGCAACAATAATTATCTATGGTGAAAATATTCAAACAGAGAAAGATGCTTTAATGGAAGTTTTAATCGATTCCCTTAAAGTACGGTCCACGGCACGCGCCTCGCTTAAGACTGCCCGCCCCCCCCCTCCGCTTATCGGAACGGCGGTCCTTTTATCGCTTAGCTTTCCGCGGTCGGGTTGCACCAGTTAGTGGCCGCACAATCTCAGGTGATGTTCCGGAATGCCACCTAAGAAATCATATTGCAATTGCCGAATCTTGCTCTAAGCATTCGGTGTTACTAAACGCTCGATGTTGCTACCCGATCATCGTTGCTAACCGCTCGTATTACTTCCGGCTCACAACAAATTAAATTCCACAAAATAAAAGCCAATATATAAACTTACCTGGATTAAATAATATTATTAAAGAACATAAAAACGAGACACATGAAAGAGCTTCGGACTCCTCTATACTTTATACTCAAATAACAAAGCTTAAGGATGAACCATAAACATGGACCTAGAAAAACATGTAAATTAATGGGAATAATT
>NW_020211382.1:2661-4979 GCF_003070985.1 Temnothorax curvispinosus | reverse complement strand
AAAAATAATGTAATCGTATTTACAAATATTAAAAAATTGAAAAAAAAATTTAAATTTAAAAAAATTAGAAATATTTAAAAATAAAAATTTTTAATTTAAAAAATAATTAAGAAAGAGGGATGCCAAGCGGATTCTAAATTATGATTTTTGAACATAAAAGTGGCTATAACTCGGAAACGGCTCATTTTCAGACCTATGTTTGTATGAACTTTTTTGCTTGTTTTTGGGTCCCAAATCACCTCCCAAAGTGGAGAAGGCGATTTTTCGGACACCCTGTATATCTTAATTGCGCGAATCTCTGTTTTTTTTAAATTATGCACAATATTCCTATGCAAAGATACTTGTTTAATTATTTCTTCCTATTGCATTTAAGTATAGAAAAATATACAATTTTTATGTGTTTGCACTTTATATTTAATGAGCAGGCAATTAAATATATATGATTCAATTTGCGTCTATGTCTCTTTATTGACTGACATAGTTATATACTTTTAAATATTTTTCTTTTCTGAAATTCAATCAATTGAATAGCAAAAACTACGTTATCATATTATATATTTTTGGTACGTAGTGTGCAAATGTATTTTGAAATGAAGATTATATATTTTCTACTGAATTATTTACACACACACGTGTGGTTTCAGAGAATCATTTTTCGCCAACTCAAATATGTTCCTACTCAACTGTCAAAATATGAAAGATAATTTTATCTAGTTGTGACATTCGCTCAAATTCTCGAAATAATTTTCAAGGATGTGAGTACGAATATATATATATATATCGTACTATTTAATATTTATAATAGAAAATTATAAACGATGCGTTATGTACGAGAAATTTAACAGAATTGCTTTTATCAAATAGAATTAATTTGCGATTAGTTGAAGGGAATAAAAGAATAAACAAATCGGGTAAATTTCAGACACGTGTTACAGGTGTCCATCTGTAATTATCAAAAATATCGATACCTGAAGATATCGGTACATATACAGTTGCGAACAACATTCAGTAAGACACGCGAATAAAAATAAATAAAGAATTTTACAGTTAACGACTTATTAACATTAATCATGCTATATTGCGATTATGTTTTATGTTGAAATTGAAAAATATATACAAGGTGTACAGCTGAAAGGGTTACAGATTATTATTTTTAAAAAACTAAGCAAAATATTAAATTGTTGTTTTCTTTAGAAATAATAGTCCGTAACACTTTTAGCTTCATACCTTGTATATACTGTTTATAAGATTATAAGATATATTGTTTATAAGATTAAGATGCGTAACACTACAAAAAGGCGTGATATCCGTACAAAATTACTTTTAAAAAAAAGGTAAAAAAGGCGCCAAGTACACGCATAGTAGTGTATATGTATTATGTTGCTACCCTGTTATGTTTTTACCTCGAAAAAAACAAAGTGGTAGTATTATACCTCCAAATAGCTTTACCCTGTACATACTGTTTATAAAATGCGTAATACTACAAAAAGGCGTGATATCCGTACAAAATTACCTTTTTTAAAAAAAAGGTAAAAAAAGGCGCCAAGTTCACGCATAGTAGTGTACCTATATGTTGTTACGTCGAAAAAAAAAGAAAGTGGTAGTATTATACCTCGAAAAAATTTAAGTAACAAGTGGTAGACGTAATCTTTATATCTCGAAAAATCTCGAAAAAATCTAAGCAGTAGTATCTTTATTTCCGAAAAATTATAACCCAAGTGATCTATCAAGACACATCACAAAATTATGTTACCTTATCAAAAAGAAGAGTCGCGCTTCAAGTGATCTATTACAATTACAAAAAAGAAATGATATCTCTTTAAATTACAGCGCCAATTACAGAGAGAACATATATATTGCCTTAAAAAATAATTGTTGCACTACTTTGAAAAATCTTTAAATTGTGTTTAAATTTAACAAGGGAATACAAGATATTTAAATACAAAGTTTACATGTGTATTTTTTAGTGGTCACAAAGAATTACAGAGGTAACAGTACAAAATAAAAATGTTTTATTAAAATACATAAATTTTTCTTGTAAAAAAACTTGGCGCTGCTAGACCTCGAAATTTTAAATACATATACACTACTATGCGTGTACTTGGCGCCTTTTTTTACCTTTTTTTTAAAAAGTTTATTTATTAGCAATATATATTTGTATGGATTCTAAGGATAAGACAAGGCGAGCGTTGCGTGCGTGTATGTGTGTGTGTGTGCGTGCGCGTGTGCGTGTGCGTGTCGTGTGCGTGTTCGTGTGCATGTGTGTGTGTGGTGTGTGTGTGTGTGTGTGTGTGTGTGTGTGTGTGTGTGTGTGTGTG
>NW_020211382.1:0-2651 GCF_003070985.1 Temnothorax curvispinosus | reverse complement strand
TGTGTGTGTGTGTGTGTGTGTGTGTGTGTGTGTGTGTGTGTGTGTGTAGGCAGAGTAATTAGGCGGCTGAAAGCGAATAAATGTAAAATGATTTTGTAAAGGTTTGGCGTCCCTAAAAACGCCCTTTCAACTCCATCAGGGGAATAAAGTGCATAGTAATCTAAAATTCTTGTCGACATAAAATTCATGCCACATGAGAAATAAATAAATATATAATATGGTAAAAAGTTTAAACGATTTTTCCTTTTCATTTACCGTTCATCCCATTCCCTGTCATTAAAATTAAGCTGTCTTTGTTTATTGTTTACTTAAATGTAATATTAAAATTAAATATCGCGAAGATCTAAACGATTAAATATCGTTGGCGAAGAAAAGATACGCAAACGAAAAGACGCGCGCAAATGGGGGCCGGGAGCGAGAGGGACCGCGCACGAGGGAAAGAGAACGCGCGAACGAAAAGACACGCGCAAACGGGGGCCGGGAGCGAAAGGGACCGCGCGAGAGAACAACTACGAGGGGGAGATAACGCGAGCGGGAGCGTGCCGTGTGACGTCACGCGGACCGACGCGGCCGTTGCACGCAGACCCCTTCCCCGCGGCGCGCCGAAAACGCGAACGCCCCTTCCCCGCGGCGCACCGAAAACGCGGTCACCCCTTCCCCGCGGCGCGGCAAAAACGCGAACGTGGTTCCCCTCACTCCGCGGACCCCTCCCCCGCGGCGCCCGAAAACGCGAACGCGGGTCCCCTCACCCCGCGGCGCCCGAAAACGCGGTACCCCCCCTCCCCTTTCCCGCGACGCTCAAAAACACGAACGCGGTCACCCCCCTCCCCGCGGTCAACACCGACTCCCCCCCCGCCCGCGATACCCGAAAACGCGGTCCTCCCCGTCCGCGACGCCTGAAAACGTGGTACACCCAATTCAGCCCATCTCAGAACGGTTTTAGAAGAGGCAAGTCCTGTGCCAAAAACCTGGTCGGGATTACCTCTGACATACGTGCATCCCTGTGTATTGGCGAATACATCCTGGCAGCCTTTTTGGACGTGTCATCGGCGTACGATTGTGTGATCTACAGTATCATGCTGGACAAATTGAAGGCACTAAACTGCCCCGTGGGCATTATCAGATTCGTGAATTGTTGGCTGTATGCGAGGTTGGTGCGATTTATCGTCAATGCCCGTGAGTGAGTCTGTTGATCGCTATGTCTTTATGGGGCTCCCGCAGGGTGCCGTTCTTAGTCCAGTATTATATGCTCTGTATACTCAGGGATTGTGCTCTGGTCTGCCGGAGTGTCGAGGCCTTCGAGTTTGCTGATGATATTGGCCTGCGTGTGTCGGGACCGAGCAGGCAACGTAATCGAGAGTTGCTTCAACGAGCAGTGGATCTGATAGTTTAGTTAGGGAGCTGGTGGCCAAATCGGTATATGATTTGTTCATGTTTCATATCGATAGGGATTAAAGTTCAGATCAATACGAATCGATTTGGTTCAGTCAATTAAGGTTCTACGTCGCTGCGTTTTTGCGTTACAACGCTTTAAATTTGTAAAAAAAATAAGAGTACTAAATCACTTGTTCATGTCTGCCTCTGGGGCTGATGGTCAAAATTATCCTAAAAACGAAGAAAATCCATGCGGCAGACATCCAGGGCTCTGCATTATCACGGGACGTAGTTGTAAAAATACAAAAAAAGCTCTACTAAGTCATCTATTTGTTCATGGTTCTAGTTGCGTCCATTCGATTAATTATGACTCCCTGAATACGAAAAAAATTTAGCAGACATTTTGCTCACTGATTTTGAGCTGTACAATTTTTTGAAATTCATGGAATCAAAAGAAAGCGGGTATTACGGCTGATTATTGTTATTATTAATAGTTTATAGTTTATTAATAGTTTATAATTTATTGTTATTATTAATAGTTTATAGTTTTTAAAGTAAAAAAAAAAAAAATAAATTCAAGGAGCGTCGTCATCGCTGTCGTCCGAGATACTGTGCCAGTTTTTCGAACCCGATTGGTCGGCGCTTTCGTTCATGTCACCTTCTTCATCTAAAAAAAAAATCATGCGTGTGGTCGCCACGCGCGTTAGAAGTGAAACTTCTGAAGGCAAGGCTTTGCCATAACTTTTCTGAAATTAATACAAAAACAATGCACCGGAATTAGTCACTCCAAGCCACCCGCAACTCGAAAATATAGTGTTATACGCAGTTCTCACTATATCCGTCTTGCCGTACGCCTGATCGAATTTTCGTGACGCGTTTTCGAGTCGCAAAATCGAATTTACTTACCGATCCAAAAGGAGTTTCACTTTGTACGTTTGTTGGTCGAATTTTCGTGACACTATTTCGTGACGTTTTTTCGTGTCGCACAATCGAACTTACTACCGTACCAATTAAAGAAGTTTCATTTCGTACGCCAATTGGTCGAAAATTTTCGTTGCACTTTTTGTGTCGCATAATCGAACTTACTACCGTGCCAGAAGAAGAACCGTCTCGCCAACGCCATACGCCTATTGGTCGAATTTTCGTTACATTTTCCGTGTCGCACAATCGAACTTACTACCGTACCAAAGAAGTTTCATTTCGTACGCCTATTGGTCGAATTTTCGTTACACTTTCCGTGTCGCACAATCGAACTTACTACCGTACCAAAGAAGTTT
>NW_020211381.1:0-9633 GCF_003070985.1 Temnothorax curvispinosus | reverse complement strand
ACATTGCGTAAGACCCAGCGCTCTATAATTATGAGCATAAACTTATAACAGTATTCGCTGAATGAGGAGGCGTTAAGCTGTCACCGTACCGTGATCGAACTGTTATACTGTTATGTTCCTTTATCAAGAGATCGATGCATTGGAGATCGCTCGATCGCAAGCTATTAATTCTGTTATTATTCCGATTTTACATTTTCCTGGAAAATTCTCACGATCACGCAATTAAGCAAATTCGTCCCGAATACTATTAACGAGTCTTTCCGCGTCTCGATTATATCAAGATTCAATACAGATTATGTCATCACACAACTTTCACCTTCAATAGATCGGTTAGATCTGTATGAACGCACGAGAAAAAGCGCAAATTATAAATTTAAAAATTAGTTATCATTAATATCCTTAGGTTTATTAAATTCATATTTTAAGAAGTAAAGAAATTTGATATTGATATATTTTTAATTAATTATCGAATCGCATTTTGAGATTAACAAATATATAAATATAATGAAAATTAGATACTATAAATCCTGCTACCTCAGAATTTGACAGAGATAGTTATATATGCGCATATATGACATTTATTGAGAGATCAATTATCTCTCATATTGTTGATTTTTGATATACTTCCTTTCTGAATTGTTAATAAACTGAAAGACGACAATTTCACATAATATAGCTTCTTAATACTAAGCAATTCATCAACCATTAGCGCTTTAATCAGATCAAGTCTGCCAATAAGTCTTTACGAGTATTTATAGCTTTCCAATCGGACGGAGCTCGCAATCGAGAGAGAGAGAGAGAGAGAGAGAGAGAGAGAGAGAGAGAAGGAAAAAAGAAAAAAGAAAAAAGGGGGGGGGGAGAGAGAGAGAGTGCGCGAGGAGGAGTTTATAGGTATTCGCGAATAAACCGCAGCCGCGGCAGCGCGAAAGCTCCGATGAGGGGAAATGCAGCGCGCGGCTCGCATAATGTAACACACAAGTACAGAGAGAGAGCGAATCGATCTGTACGTACGGCTCGCGCTCGCGCGAATGCAACCGGTTTCCCAGGTTCATTATACCGCGGAGCCGCGCATCTCCTTTCCTGACAAGTGTGCGCCGTGTTGGCGCGACCACACCGACGACGGTAGTCCCGCCGCGAAGTTACTTACGCCGGACTTCATCCCTTTCTCGTAAACGCTCGGCTGTGTCTCCTCTCGTCCCGCCGCCGCGCCGTCGCCGTCGCCGTCGCCGCCGCCGCCGCCGCTGAGGTCCACGATCCACCTCGATCAGGAAACGCGCAGTCGTTGCGCCGATCGTGGAAATAAGTCATCGAACCGCCACGGTTCACGATCGGCTGCGCCGATACCAGCGCGCTGCTTGCCATCCTGGGAACGCGCGGGATAACATGTGTCTAAGATGGCAACAGTTCTCTCCTTTTTCTTTTTCTCTTATACGCCGAGATGTCGTAATTGTTTCGTCGAAGGTGCGATCGAGTCGAATTCGAGTTAATAAGTTAAAAATTTCAGCGTATTTTTGTCATATATGTTTAGAGATTTAGATCCTGAAATTTATTCGTAATATTGTTTCGGCGCATCCGAAAGTTCTTGTTAAAAGATTAAATATTGAAACTGAGAATTTTAAGATGGGGTGAAACAAAAATTGGAACATCCCATTTGCTACGCCTCAATTCCATAACGAATGTCGAGCCGTACAAAATTGAAGATTTCCAAACGAGATTAAAGAGATTCGTTCATTACTATTGTCGCGAAACGGCGAAGTGTTATGCTAGCCTTGTCAAAGTTCTTTATCTGATTGAATCTTTCTTGCAAATATCTTTTCCAAACTGAAGCTACTTAAGCGATCGAGCGCTGCCTCGGGCAATTCAGCGTTTCTTCTCCTCTCATCGTGGCTCTTAAAACTCTCCTCGTGGATCGCTAATGCGTCTTTTGTCGCCGCTGACACCCTCGACGGATATCTGTCGCGCCTCCCTTTGGCCGTGCTTGTCTAAGAGAGCCGGCGGACAAAGTGCCGGTGCGAATTCTGTTTTAGTAGCGGGCCTGAGGAAAGAAAGAGAGAGCCCGTTGGTTCGTATACGTTCGTTCGGCTCTCCCGGCACTTCTCGGTCAATGAACCGCGTGTTGCTGGCGAACCCAGTTGGTCCACTCGCGCGGCGCGCGATCCCCACTCTCCTAACTTTGCCGCGTCCCGCGATTTAACCCCCCACTGCAGCCGCGGCGCGGCGGCGACCACGTCAGATCGGTCGGTCCACGTTTTATCCCTACCGGACGGACCGCGATCCTCCGCGACACGGCTCACCTCCGGCTTCTCCCGATCTCGTCCCCCCTCCCCCTCCTCCCGTTCCCTCCGTCGCCGCTGCAATCCCTTCCATCCTCAGGACTCACCTCCGACCCGTTCGCTTAATTCTTCTCGCCCCCCCCCCCCGCTCTCCTCTTTTTCATCTCGTCCACCCTCCTGGTATCCCCCTTCGCTTCCCTTCTCCCTCATCGCACCTCTAACCACCTTCTTACTTCTCCGAAGTACACCTCCCGCTCACTCTTCCTCTTTCTCTCGCTCTTTGTTTCTCCTCTTTCTTCACCCTTTCCTTTATCCCTTCCCCATCGCGCAATGTCGTAACACGTACGACGGAACGCCGGCTTTAACTTACCTCACAGGTGAGCGCTCTCGGCTGTACCAAGGAGAGGACGAAGGAGCTGTCCTAAGGGAGGGAGGGAGGGAGGAACAAAGAGAGAGTGAGGAGCGGTGCGCTCGTGAACGAGCGAAGGGGAGAGAAAGACGGCGCGAACGTAGGAAGGGGAGGGGGGGATCAAACGGGAAAGAGAGAAGTACATGCGATCGAGGAAGACGGAGCACGGGAAACATGCGGCCATGCGGCGGAGGGCCCATTCCCGGCACTCGCGCGAGAACGAGCGGGCTCGACGCGCCGCACGCTCGCGGATCGCGCGCACGCACGTGATCGCGCACGTTTTCGCGAAAAACGTTCCGTCCGATCGGTACTTACCAATTAGCCTAATTCCCTGTGGACACCCCTTCCCGACAGGGTGCCTACGTACGCGCTTCTCTCTGTCTCCTTCCACCCACCCTCGGGAACTGCCGCTTCCGTTTGGTTGCGCCGTCACGTGGACCATCTCTTCCGATGATACCTTCAAACGGGAGCAAAGCGCTCGATTGTCCTACGATACGTGCCGATCGCGACGATCTCGTAGAAGCAGTGAGTGATATCCGGTGGTCTCGAAGTCGCGTATTATTTATCGAGAGGTACAGCGACGTTTTGAGTAGACCCGTAAAAGATAGTATCTATCTTTTCCAGATGATATTTTAGAGAATAATTGTATACTATCGATGTCAAATACTCTTTAACCGCGATACTCATGAATGTGACTGTGTGACTCCTCCGATCAGTGTGATCGCGTGGTCGTGCCTCAGGATTTCGAAGTGGCGTTTCGAGAATCTGAGATTTTGCGAGAAACTCGTGATTGTGTATAAACTTGTCCGGTGGTGTTGAGAAGGGCTTCGGGAGAACTCGGTTGAGAGCCTGTCTCGCCCTCGTGGATTATACTCTGAACCAAATCACTCCAGTGCATCGGGGAATCTTGTCGAAAGAGAGTCTGAACGTCGGTGAGTGTTTAGGGACCGCTCGCGCGCAGGTAAACTCACGGAGCGTGCAGCGTTATTCGCATGTCACCTTTTCAGTGCGAGTCGCACACGACCGGCGCGGCGGGGAGATAATTGCCGAGGAAATTGCAAAAGTTCATTGCACTTTCATTCATACCTCATTGTTTCGTGAAGCGCGCGAGCAAGCGGAGCGAGTCCGCGCTGTTCCGAGGTGTCGATTGCGGGAAATGATGAAATTACTATTATTTCGCGGGTGTTAAATATAATATATATATATTATAATGGAAATCCCATAAGCACGTATCTTTACGCAATCGTTTCAGATTAGACGAGTCGAAGATGAGAGAAAGTGTCGTGTCAAAATAAATCATATGGAGTAAGTCCAAGACAGTTTAATTGTAGCCTCCGGGTGGCCACAGGATAAAAAACAGATATTTATTTTAAAGCAATGGGTAAAACGAGCTTGAGGGAAACAGCGAAATCGAACTGTCACGATCGTTTAAACATCTGCTTCACTATATATACTTTAGCGATTGCTAGAGGAACAGCAACGGGTGATTGACGGGTTAACGGGTTATCCTTCCTCATATCGCTCCTGAATTGCCTTAACTTTCGAAATATTCTAAGCCCGTGCTGGAACGCACGCGAAAGACGAATCGCGAGATGTCGGGAGGTCGAACGTTAGTTTCTCGACGAGGAGTGCGTCTTCGTGCGGTGTCGATCGTCACGGATCGATTCAACAGTCGCGTTCGATGATCGCGCAAGCACGTGGCTCTCGGCGCGATCGCGCGTTCCCAGAGAAATGCTCTCGCGTGTGCGCGCGCGCGCGCGCACGCGCGAGATCTCCGCTCGCGAGCGTAAGGTGAACGCACTGACTTGCGACGCGGATGGAACGCGGAACCGAGCGGGCGATGTGCGAGACAAATGATCGTCTGCGAGGCCGCGAAATTCGCCGCCGCGCCGGCAAAATTTGCCCAATCTAAAGGACAAAATTACTTCTTCCCAATCGACTCGAATGAATAAATTGTTTTCTCGCGATACATAAGTCCAGTAAAAATGATCTTATATTATGAAATGGAGGAACACTGTCTTTTTGCGTTATACGAAATGTTCGGTAAAGAATGCATTCTTGGTCAACAAAACGATATTTCTTATTAGAAATCTCTGAATATTTTCTCCTTTCTTAAAATAAAATTGAATGTTTACGTTCCTCAGTTTCTCTGATTTATCAATTTCTTCAATCTTTGGGTACTTTAAGAATCTTTTCTGAAATTTTCTTATGACACGTCTGGTATTACAAGAACACGCAATAAATGACGTTTAATATTATATTATACCGTAATTTATAATATTTTTAAACTTAGTAATTATTTATTAAGAAAACAAGTATTAAGAATAAATAAGAATAGATTATTAAGTAGTTTTCGCCTTTTATTTTATGTTTAATTTTGAGGCTTTGAATTTAAATTTGAAAGTTATTTAAATATAAAAAATATTCAAATATTTAAATAATCAATATATTTGTGTATTTGAATATTTAAAATATTCAAGTGTATAAAATATTCAAATATTTAAAATACTTCATTAAAAAATTAGTGCGAATTGATTGCCACGACATCGGAGGATCTATTATGTTACCGTTCGGAAAATCATTTGATAAAAGCACTCTCATTTTTCATTGTCAGTTGTTGTTCTACTATAGACGTTCACAATTTTTTCAACGATCGGAAAGTTTTCGATCATTGCGAAAGAATGGAAAGTCGGTTTTCCAATCGAAACAACCTTCGCGTCATCATGATTGATATCGTTTCATCACGTAGCGACAGTACACCAATTCGGAAAAAGATTCACGATTGCCTAAAAACATACACGATATTGCTGTCAGAAATACGCTAATTTGCAATTCGCGTGTCACAGAAACATAATATAGGCCCACTAGGAAACTATCACGGAAAAGGTTTCTATGAAAATAATTTCACCTCTCATCAATTGTCTTATTGTAGACAGATAGTCAGATATCGTTCGAAGTAATAAATAAATAAATAATCATAAATAACATCACGACAAATGTCTTAATTTTGCGAATCAAAACCGCTATTATATTTATATTACAATTACACTGACCGATGCTTGATTCAATCGTTGGCAACTCGATCGTTGCACTCTGTATATCGGTCGACGAATATCTAACCGCGCGCGAATTGTCACAAAACACTTGAAATTCGCGAGGCGGAAAAACAAAGCTGGCTAAGAGGGTAGGAGGAAGGAAGGGAGGAATTGACGTCGCGGGAGGGAAGAAAAGACGGGTTAGAGAGAGGTGGAGGAGAGGATCCGAAGCGAAACGTGCAGGTGAGAGAACGAGAGAGCCAGAGAGCAAAAGAGAGAGAGAGAGAAAGACGACAAAGACAACGATAAGGAAGAAGAGGGGTAGATGTTAACGGAGGAAGGGAGGGGGAGGAAGGTTGTGACCAAGAAGAGGAAGGAGGAACGAGTCAGGAAGAAGTCAACGTCCGAAGATTACGGCAATGACATTCACTTTTTCTCACTCTCTGCCTCGTGTTTCTCTCGTGCTCTCCGGGCTTTTTTTCTCTTCTCTCCTCCCTCTCCTTGTTTCTTTCGCGATTCACCGGCGATTCCCTGTCCTCATCTCTCTCGCTGGTGCGAAAATGCCGGAACATATAGGGTGGAGTAACTTGGGAAGTTACCTAAAAGTCTTTCGGCACGATTGGCCGTAGTGAAAAGTTTTGAAGTTTGTCAACTTCATTGTTATGCAAAAATCAGAAGCGATCTTTGCGTAAAAGACACGTGACTTCGTTAGCTTATCTCTCTCACCGCATGATGCGTTAATAAATAATTTTTCGGCAACAATTTAAACGGTAACAGATTTCCTTTTCTAATATTGTGTTGGAAATCGAGAGACATGGGAAGAGCCTAAGAGCAGGTATTGCAAATCGTTATGTATTGATATTGTTTGCGGATCCATATTGCTGTAACCGGAAACAGAACGGCTAACTTTTTTAGAAATATAACTTTACATTTCTTAGAAATTAATTTGTCTCATTATTTTGCATATAAAAATATTAAGTTGAGATGATCGAAAAATGAATACTCTATTTTTATGAGACACTTCATATTTTATCTTGATATATTTTAATATGAAAACGTCTTTCTATAATATTTGCCTTGTAAAATATTCATTTTCTTAATTTATATTAATATTTCTATATACATTCCAGAATTGTCAAGAAAGTGTTAGATATGCAAAAGTTTTAACTCATGCAAATTTAAGAAATTCTTATTCATACATTGAAAAATTTCTCCATTTTTTTAATTCCTGATTTTATCTTTCTGCAGAGTATATGAATCCTTCAAAGGGATTGCTTTCCTGGATGAACATGAAATTTTAGAAATCCAATTTTCTTAAGTTACTTATTCTATTGGGCTTTCTATTTAACTCCATGAATTTTTGTATTTTTACAAAAATTCGATCGTATATCTTCTATAATTAATAATTAATTAAATCTTATTCTAGCAATAAATCGATACGATCACATTTATGCGTGCGATCACATTTATGCGTCTTTATTATTTTGCGATTGCGTTTCTTTCTTTCCGCGTCGTGCATATCGTTGTTTTGCCTTTGGTTTCTGATTTTCTTTTCGTTTTGATTTATCTTTCAGCGAGATGGCTCACGTGAAAAGTCAATGGACGTGTAAACCATTGAAAATTGGCGAGCGAGTTTGCGCTCGCGCTACTAGAAAAAAGTTTATCCTATAAGAAAAGGGAAAGAGCAAGAAGAAACAAAAGAGAAAGAGAACGAAAGGGAAAGAATAACTACGAGAGCGGCAAGGACGACGAACCACGAGTAAAGGCGCTCGGTCGATCGGCGTACCCCAAAAATAATGGGTTGAACTTTCGAGTGGCGTTCTCCACTCGTAAGAAGAAGCTGAAATGGAAGGCGAGACGACGTGCTGCTTCAACTTTCGCGTTGATTGCGTTCTTAACGAACGGTAGTCGGATCTGCTCGGAAATCGGCGCGTTTCGTCAGTCACAGATGGAACGAAGGGCCCAGGGATCGGTGCTAAAAGTGACGGAAGTGTGAAGTCCAACGATAACAGTGATAACGTATTGTAACTTTCTTTTTAAACGCGGCAGTGCCTGTCCATCGCTCTTTCAAAATCGTCAAACAACCGCGCCCCGCATTCTCCGTTCCGTTCGTTCGGCTCGCATCGAGTGTATCGTCGATCTTCATCGTCCGCAGATCCTGTCCGTTATTTATACATTCGCGAGGAAATCTCGGGAGCGTAATCTCTCCATTCGCAACTTTTATCGCGCTCATCGCATTCGTCGCGCGCCCATTACGCGCCGTGGTCGAATTAAATCTTATTAAGCAGCGGCGTAAATGCAAATGCGAGAAACACGTAGCCGGGGGAAGAGCGGCCGCGAGATAGACGGAGAGGCGTAATACCTGCGAGGAAACGAGGAAACGTTACTCGCGGTTCAAGGACCCCGTGAAGTTACGAGAGAGACGAGCAGCAGCGGCGACGACGACGACGACGACTGGCACACTCGAGCGGGAAGACACGTTCGTTATACTTACCAAAATCGATCATCGATTATAAAACGTTCTATTAAAGAAGAGGTTGTCGCTTCTCAGACGACGCCTGATGAAATGTTGAATAAATTAACGAGATACAGGATATCCTTTCGCAATAAAACCGTTTCACTAATGACGCTCGACGTGTCCCGCGAGTTATGTCGGTTCAGCTTACGCGACGTGTCGACGGAGACATCACTAGTGCTCTGCAATAGAAACGCACTATGTATGATATATAGAAGATGCTATCTACCGACTGAAATAACGTTGCACCGGTTTGTGTACAAGTAACGAAGGGGAAAGTTTAACGACGAAGTTGGATGAACAAGTTTCGTATAGCATATCGAGTGTCAAGCGTTGAATAATTAAACGAGCTTATTAAAGAAAGCGATCGCCACTTTATTATCATCAACAAAGTTCGACCGATACGTAACTCCATTATCTTTGAAGATTCGAAGAAGATAACAACGTTTTTTCTTCACTTTTCTATCCGTGCAAGAATTGTGGCCAAAAATCGACGTCACCCGAGGTAGCCGCGATTTTCGAAGATTCGCGAGAGGAGAATCTACGCCGGTTCCTCTCCCCGTGAAAGCTGCGAAAGTGCCGGTCGTCCGTAGATCGAGAGTCTCCGAGTTGTCGCCGGCTCTCGCAGGACCGTCGACGAGACAAGGATCGAGAGGCGCGCGCGCTCGCGCGCGAATGCTGAATGCCGCAGGCGGTAGCATCGCCAGCAAACGCGACGTGCACCACGTTGTTCGCCATCGGCGCGGCCGCCGACGCCGTGATCGCTCGTACGTACGTTCGATGCAATCCGTACAATGGACGTTTTCAAACTCGATCAGTCGCTGAGCGCGGGTTTGGGCAGCGCCCCGGCGCCGGACACCCTCACGCCGGAAGTGTCGTTCGACGCCGGCAGTGAGTTCAACCTGAGCTTCTTCGACGGCCCGGAGGAGAACAACAGCACCCAGGGCTTCAGCGATCCCGGTTCCGTGGGTAGCGCCAGCGCCTCGCCGCCCCCCGGTACCCCCGTCGCCGCCGCCGCCGCGACCGTCGCTGCCGCCACCGCCGCCGCAGCCTCCGCTTCCGCCGGTGTTAATAATCCGAACGCGCCCCCGCTGCCGATTGTCCAAGTGCCCACCGCCGGCATCGTCATTAAGCAAGGTTTGTTTTCATTTCTTTCTTATATCGCGCGATCGCGAATCTTTCGATTTTTATTTCTGCGCTGTTTTGCTTCGACTCGTTCGTATATTCGAGGAAAACGCCGCGCCACCAAAAATTTACGGTTGTTGGCGTTAATTTGGCAATCATGGTATTGCAGATATTATTACAATATCGCAACATGCATTTTTACGCTACATGTTACTACAATTATTATGAAATCCCCGATAACCTTCTCTAAATAATATTGAGATATTATTACCTTGT
>NW_020211380.1:0-1576 GCF_003070985.1 Temnothorax curvispinosus | reverse complement strand
TTTTTCATATGTCTCCTCCGTGAGATTTGCAAGTAAAAATATTTATTCAAAACATTTTCTGCACATGCAAAAGAATATTTGGAGATTGTCGTTCTTTATTATATGAAAATAGTAAAATGTAAAAATGTTTTAAAAGATTTGAAGGTTATAATAACGATAAAGCTTGTTATGTGAAAAAAAATTGTAAACTTATTTAGAACAATACAATTATAGATTCTGCTTTACGTAAACTGAAATGTACTGTAAGGGTGCGTTCGGGGAGTTCGCTACCGCGCTACCAACGCTAACGTTATTAACTCCGTTCATGGAGCCATGATAGCGCTAGCGAATGCGAGCTTTATGAACAGCAGTAGCGTACTAGCGTAGCATTTTATAACCCCTGCGCCGCCAAATTTAAAAAACTGAGTTAATAGATGCTGTTGTATCAATTACTTCTTTAATATTTTCAGGGCAGAAGTTAAGAGTAATATGTGTATAAATGAATACGATTTATTCCTAGTAAAACAACTTAAAGAAACTATTTTACAAAATATAAAAAAGCGATTTTAAATTCATGAAACTTATGTTTGCAGAGCACTTCTGGATCCGACTCTTTAAAGTGTTAGCTGAATATCTCGCAGACAAGCAGCAATCTCCTAAGGAATTTTTAATATATATGATCCACAAAATGGTTCCTCTGAATATTAGAAATGAGCAGGTTAAATTATTTTTATATCTTATTTATTAACATTAAGCGACGTTTTAGATTAGATCATATTTTAACAAATATTTTTGTTCTAGTAAAACTTATTGTCCAATTAAATAACATTGTTTTTATATATAAAATGAGAAATATAATTAAATATATTTTTTAATAATATATCCATGTTTGGTTTCATTTGATTATATATGCTATATAAAATTAATTTATACTTTTAATACAATGAAAAAATTAGTGTATATGAATTTTGTCCATTAAGCTATATATAACTTTTATTACAGTTTTTATAAACTATATATATATTTAAGCAATACCTAGTCTAGGTAATTTACAGTATCTAGATTTACAAAATCTAGGCTTAATATTGTAATTAAGCCTAGTATAAGTAGTATATATAAGTCTTACATAGTTTATATTTGCAACAGCTTCTATATCCCACACAGCACACTTTATCTGAGAGACGTCTCACAGACATTTGGGATATCTCAATAACCGGTGGATATCCAGTGGATAATTCAATATCCGGTGGATATCCAGCGGATGCACAAATGTCCTCAGGATATCCTGTGCTGTGTGGGATTAATCACCAAATATAAGATTATTATTTTTATGATATATATAAGTTAAATTCTCATGTTTAGTTTTACTTTTTCATAATAGCAGATTATCCTAATAAGTCATGTGAGCTTCTTGGACTAAAAAATTACGATTGGAGTTGGATGCGAAACATACAATGAGCATTATTCTTCCTGAAGATCCTATTCTTGTCGAAGTTAAAAAGTATTTACATATGTCAGAATCTATTATCGAAGATCCTCTACAATGGTGGAGTAAATTAATAAATAAAGTTGACACTGCCGAATTTGTACAAATTGG
>NW_020211379.1:0-1054 GCF_003070985.1 Temnothorax curvispinosus | reverse complement strand
GTGTTCTTTTTTGTCGTAAGAAGGTAAAGACTTAACATATGACTTTTCTGCGCAAGTGGTATTTGCAAAAATTCCAGAAGTCACATCTTTTTCCATCACGAATATAAGACTCAATTACTGTTTTATTAAATGTGCCTATCTCAACTGTGGAGTTTTCAAAATAATATTTGTTATTTTCGGTGATATATTCTTTTAGAAGAACGTCCTTTAATTTTTGTAATGGATAATCTTCATTCCCATTAAGAGTAATCTTTATTCTTGGTCCAACTGTTGCACCCATGTACTCGTATCTAGAATTTAATTGGTTTCTATGTTTCCATCCAAGATGTAGAATTCTTTTAATAAAAGTCTTCTTGTTTTCTATTTCATCTACTTCCAATGATGAATTTTCAATTTCCAGTGATAAATTTCCTTGCTTTTTATTTACTATCTTTTGTTAAGATAACTGAAATTATTACATTTATTGTCATTATTGTTATTGTCATTATTTTTAAATATTAAAAAATAGAACACACATCATAAAATTTACCTTCTTTTTAACACAATCTGATTTTTTGTCTGAATATAACTTTTCAAGAATATCATGAAAACGTTTACGTTTTTTTCCATTGAGCTGTGAAACAGGTACATCTAAAAAAATATTGATTATTTTTTGAAAACGGTAGCCAAGTTATATAGCTATATATTATTCAAAATAACATTTTTTTACAATAATTATGAGTATAGTATAAAGTATATGATGTAAGATAATGTTATACAAACCTTTTGGAACGTTGAAATCATAAATGTCCACATTTGCATTTACGTAGATGGATTGACCATCCGTGTCTAATAGATATGTCTCCCCATCAATTTGATATGTCAAAGTCCCACCGTCAGAAAAATAATCTTTTAAGACATTTTTCTTCAAAGTATTATTTGTCACATATATATTCATACATTTCTCACCGTATCTAATTTTAATTTTCTTTGATTGTACAGAATCCATCTATAGAAATAATAATAATGCACGTTATAATTAAGTTGATATTTAAATTACAGTAATTTTCAGTAT
>NW_020211378.1:0-9692 GCF_003070985.1 Temnothorax curvispinosus | reverse complement strand
CTCTTTTGGACTACTCTTTTCTGGTTTATCTTCTTCAGAATCAGTTTTAGTTTTCTCTTGCCTTTGCAATACTTTTGCAAATTGAGGGCTATTGCCCTGATCAAATTTTTTTTGCCTTTTATTAGAGTCAGATGGAGATTGATCACGTTTCCTTTTGTTATCCTTTTGCTGAGCTTGATCTAACATTTGAATGAAACTTATTTGTTTATTAGGATTGCTGCTATCAAGCTCATTAGCTAAGCTTAGTGGTGTTTTACCTTCATTATTTGTGATGTTCATCTTTGCCTTGCTTTTCTAGACGAATCTTAACAACATCTTGTTAAGATCAAATTGATGCAAAGATTATTGCAGATTATTGCCAAAGACAGGAACCTTCCCGTTGGACATCATCTCCTCCTGAAAAGAAAAAATTAAAACATCTTTATCGTTGTTCAACTGCGCTAATTAACATTAATAAGTAATCATTTAGAAAAAAAGAGAAACTACCTAAAGAAATTGCAAATGCTTAGGAAAATCTTGCAATGAACATAGGACAAAAAATATAAACAAAAAATTCCATACGTGAACTATTAAAGCAGTACAAAGAATTGTTAAAAAATTTTCAACTTCTATTGACCATTCCAGGCGTAGGAGAGGAGTCAGCAACAGCTATTTTAGCTGAAGTTTTTGACATAAAAGCTTTTAGAGATGCTAGGCAATTGGCAGCATATGTAGGCGTTATACCACGAAATATAACGTCAGGCTCATCTGTATATGCTAAACCAAGACTAAGTAGAGAGTACCTTATTTGGGGGCTACACTCATTTGAGGGTACCCTATTTGAGGATTCTTTTCGTGGTTAACCCTCATTCGGTGTTGACCGTCAATTGACGATCCGAATTTACACCAAAACTTTGATGGTCTTTTTGAGAGTATTTTTACACTGAAAATCGGGTGTTTTTTTCTGTAAGGGAGCAAATCCGGTTCACAAATATTATAATGTAAGGCACTTTTCTTTCCTGCCATAGTAGCTAAGAATCACAATCCTATCATTATGAGCTTCTGCCAAAGACTAAATTAAGGAAAGAGGTAAGCATACCTAATACGGCCATCGTTGGTGCTGCAATGCGTAAGTTATTCCATATTATTTTTAGTATTTTAAAATCCAAAAGTGTTTTTAATCCTGAGCATATCAAAAACTACAGAACTACCCAGATAACATGCATGTTGCATAAGACGTCGTAAAGATATCTTAAGGGGAGCCTGGATACCGACAATTACAGTCAAAGCTCGTTCTTTGAAACGGCTTTATAGATCGCAAAATCCTTTTACAAGAGTAAAGTATAGGTACTAATGAAGAGTGGGAATGTAAAATAATTAGTAATAATTGAAAAAAATGTAAAAATGGATAACCTTATTGTCTAATATAAACAGTTGTATAAGTAATATGTACGAAATAAAATATTCCCACTCTTCAGAAGACGTGCACAAACAATAACGTACCTTTGAAATTGAGATTGAAAGCCTGGAATAAAAATAAGAGCTTCGAAGAAATTATAACCTAATAACCATGCGTCTATCCTTGTCTATCATCATTGTCTATACTATATGGATGTTGCCACCATAATATATGGATGTTACAACCATAATGAACAAATATTCACCCGACAAAAAAAATTATTTATTTCAAAATTTTATTACTATTTTTTAACTAAATTTGTTTCTTAAGATGCAGTCTATGATTATAAATATTTTCTTGTATTTGAAAAAATACACCTTGGTGGGATTCGAACTCGGGACCTCTGGATCGTGAGCCAACTGCCTTACGTGGTAGACTATTTCTTAATTTAATGTAAGAGTTATATATAGTCTACATCATTAAGAAACAAATTCAGTTTAAAAAGAGTAATAAAATTTTGAATTGGATATATGATATAATATTTCTTAATGTCGGGTGAATGTCAGAAACCAGTGTCGGCTCATTACGAAATTTTGTGTTCGTAAATATATTTATGAAAAAAGTATATTTATAAAGTTAAAACATCCTTATCAAATCCACTTTATTCTATGCAGAAATTCTTTTGCGCGTGCAATGGAACTAAACTCTCAATCATGCAGTGATTCAGTGCTGTACCGTGCAGCTGTATCTTATGGATCTCTCAACTATAATATTTGTGCTGCAGACCACATAAGAGTGATAGCAATAATCCTTTGGTTGAGGCAACCTTATACGAGAGTATTGTAACCGAATGTCATGTATCGTAAGAACTACGGTTATGAAAACTGTATAAATGAGCATATTTTAACAGCTACTTTTGATATAATATCAATTTAACTTGAATTTACATACATTTCTCTTTTAATTATAGAGAACATTGTTGTAACAACCGTAACAATTTTCTCCGTGCACAAACGCAATTGCTACTATATGTTAATTTTACAACCTTACACAATCTTTTACAACCTTACCGAAAAGTACATGCTACCTGCAACTAAATATTACTTGTTCTAATTGTAAGTATTTGATAAAAGAGGGGGTGCAAAAGTCGTCATATTTCGCCCTCAATGTAAAACATGCTTTCCTACCTTATTTGTGGTTGAAAGAAGAAGAAAGTAATATTCTTTTCTAGGAAACTGCGGGCAATATTTTAGAAGCGATAATGAATGCCTTTAAAACGTGTATCAAAATAGCTGTGTTTGAGCGGTTTAATAAGAGATAAAAAGTTTAAAATTGAAAATTTATGAATAAGAGTTAAAGTGCATTTGTGTAAAGTAAATTTTGCATATGTAAGATAATGATTTATATAAAGACGGTATTATTGAATAACAATCTAACACGCTGCGAAGTTTAGAGACCTTCTCATAATTAGATCCTTTAATTATTAGAGGGTCTCTAGGCTTTCTAGTATATTTCGAAGATTTACACAAATCCTCGTTAAAAAACTACTATAGAATTAATTTATAAGTCAGATCTCATAAACGCACTTTAGAGGCAATAAGTTCTTATTCAAAGAAAGATATTAAAAAATGTTAAGTTTTTGAAAATGTTTTTTTTTAGGTAAGTTTTGGGCCTTATTATACTGCCATATTTTAATAAGGTTTTACCAAAGAAGTTTTTTTTTTAAGTTGTCTATAAAATGATTATTATTTGAGAAAGAATTATTGATTTATGTATGCCTTTTTAATTTAAAAAAAAGCAAAGTTTAATACCTACAAGGCCTTTTCATTATAATTTATTATTTGACTATAATAATTTTCATTTTTAAATAAAGTAGGTCTTATTTGTCTCCGTACCTTATTAGCATCTTTAAGACATTACTTTTAAGATGGTTTTGAAATAAGATCTGCTTATAAATACCGGCAATAATCTTCACCGATCATACACATATGTGAGCGAACAGAGAGAGAGTCTTATCATCATTCGTAGAAAATCAGAAAATGTAATATAATACTTCCCCAGATAACTAATCATAAACTTCGTAATCTTCCTTCGAAAGTTTTTAATTTGATATCAGTGGAACAAATAAAAAAATGAAAAATGATATTGATCGCTGCTGATAAAGAAATATTTGCTTCACTATTTTCTAATTCTTTTTTTGAAAAACTGATAATGTAAATTAAACACGTCTAAATATGTCATTATATTGAAACCTATGCGGAGTATGTATTATTACAAAGGATATAAAGTATGTATTATGTATTATTACAAAGGATATAAATGTTTTTATTACGAAAAGTATGAATAATACATACAGAGTGCAAGGATAAAAACGCTAGAACCATTACACTTATGCCGCGCATCAGTCTCGCACTGTTATAACAAGACAACGAAAGAAGAGTTTCTTATTGTGGCAAGGCGACAAAAAATGGGTTTACTACGAAACACAAGTTTATATCGTGATGTGCAACACATTATGTAACATGTTCAGTTGCCTGTTTCCTATATGTGAAAGTGAAAATCTGCAGCATACCTCTGTGCGTACCCGTAAAAATAAAGTCTGTATATAGCGGTCCCAATCGTTTTCCAGCGGTAGCGAACGTGTTAAATTTGAGACTTACAATAACTTCGCTCCAAAATCAAGGTCTTGGTTCTTTTTCTTTTCAAACACGAGCTATTCCTTCATGATTTTTGTCAAAAACTTTTCTTTTTGTTGTGGGAACTAACTTCGCTTGCAAATTTGTGCAATTCTTCGGTTTGGCGCCGATCTATTAATAAGCATAAAGCGTATACCTGTGTCAAAGAAAGCTCGTTTGAGAACGTTTGTTGAAGAGCACTCGAATACTCCCGGCGCGTACCAAAATCGCACTGTAGCGTTATCAGCGGCGAATGCGGTATATGTGAACTATACGCTGGTCTACTACACTATCCTATATATCAGTTTCTACCCGATTCAAGGCGTGATACGGGTTCGCGTGGATGGGAGACTGTATTGGCAAATAAACGAATAGATTGCCCGGAGTCGCTACGATATCGCTGATCCGGAAACGGACACACACACACAATCGAAAAAGGATTAAGATAACTATATTACTTCGATCTTCTCTTTGGGTCTTTCAACTAAAAATCAGAGAAATAATGCTTATACACAAGGTGCTTATACATAAGATGATACACAAGGTTACTGCCAAACCTAAGAAGCGTATAAAGGGGTGAAAATAGATCAACTTTTGATTAGGAAGAGGAATCTATGTTCTTCGGTGTCAATCCAGAGTACTTACAGGCCTTTGAATGTATGAAACTCGAATAATATACCAATGAAATAATCGCAACTTGCTACTCGTTTATTAGCTTTATTTTGTTTTTATTAATAAGGTTTGTTTTTGTTAAGGATTACATTAGCACAAACTGAAATTACAAAAGGTGTTCGAATTGGCAATCTCCACATTCAATGCAAGCATTGTATGGTCGTACAAACTCTGGCGCACTCTCTCAAATATCCCAGGTATCTCACGTAATTCTTAACAAAACTTTAATAAAAACAAAATAAAGCTAGTAAAAGAGCAAATTACGATTATTTCATTAGTATATTATTCGATTTTCATACATTCAAAGGTCTGTACCGAGGTCTATACTGACTCAGGATTACTTCGGAGAACATATTGTAAGTTCCTAATCAAAAGTTCTATTTTGATCCCTCTATACGCTCCTTAAATTTGGCAGTAATCTTTTGAATCACCCTGTATATATTTAGATATACGCATGTATTTACAAATTTAAATACGGCCGTTTTCTCTTCCTGCATTATAATTGACATATTTTCTATGTCGAAGAGAAAAAACAGAAAAGAAATTTTGTGAGATGTTTAAAGAATGTTGCTTAAAAGGCAATGTAACATCGATTACCGAAAAGTTAAATAATTTCTATTCGAATCGCAACTTTGTCTAAACGTTAGAGTGTTAGACAATCGACTTTAATCAAACTTTTTTTAACTTAATCGGTGATCGATTCAATGGATAGAACTATCTACAAGATTTCTAACTCTGTATATGATTCGTCGGTGCTAATCTAATTTTTTATCCATGTGTCAAACAATAAATCAATATCTACAGTCTCTATAAATACAAATATGCAATTATAATTATATTCTGATTTAAAAACCGAAAATTATTTACGGCTATAAATATCTGCCGAAGTTACAATTTTCTGAATTAAGAGTAATTTGTTCTTATTAGTAATATCATGCATTATTGCTATCTGTCATGTATTATATCTAACTTTATTTTATTAAAAAACGAAGATATCTTATCACAAACACCTACTGCCGCAATTGCGTCTTGCTGGAAATGCAAAGCTTATAGGCAAATAAATGTTCATCGCTAAGTTTAACCTTTCGCGCGAGTCCGCCAATCAACGTTAATCGTCTCGTACATTCTATCGCATAATCGACGCGTGCACGCTCGCACCGCGTGATCGCTCTCTCGCTCGCGCGTCGCATCGGCACGCCGCGGCGAAGACATCCGCGGGATCTGATCGTTGCGCGTATCATTTTTTCGTTAAATCTCGATCGCTGCATATCGTTGCAGCCGCTGGTGGAATCGAATAATCCGCGCGTGCACGCGCGTACCGCGTGATCGCTCCCTCGTTCGCACGTCGCATTCGGCACGTCGCGGCGAGGACATCCGCGCGATATCGTCTGAATCTGGAGCGCTCCGGCTCGCTGCATTCGTTGCAGCCCTCATTAACACGGCGGCTAAGCGGCGCGGGCACGCGCGTCTTGCGTGATCTCGTCTCTCGCGCACCCGCCCTTAGCTCGACCATCTGCGTGATCGCTCTCTCGTTCGCACGTCGCATCGGCACGTCGCGACGGAGACATCCGCGTGATTAATTCTCGCAAAATCGCTGCACACTCGGTGCATAATTCGCGGGTAGCCACATTAATCGTTGCGGACCTTCGCTAAATCGAATAGTTGACGCGTACCACTTCATCTCGCGTGATTGCGCTCTCGCTCGCTCGTCGCGGCGAAGACATCCGCGTTGACTATAGTCGTACGCGCGCGTGCCCTTCTCTCGATCTTTCTTGCAACCGCTGCATAATCGTCGCAGCCCTTATAACAGGGAAACGAAATAATCGGCGCGTGCCCGAGCTCCGCGCGTGATCCCCCTCGCCCGCCCGTCGCATGGGCACGACGCGGCGAGGAAATCCGCATAAGTAATTGTACGCAAATAGCGAAATTGTAAAAGCTCGCGCATGTGCCATTGTTCGTCTTCGCCGCGCCGAAATTCTGCATAAACGTTGCAGACTTCGCATTGCAACTTCGATAGTGTCAAAGACGATCGAAAATTCGAACATATTCCACCGCCTTCGATCACTTGTTCGGAATCGAGCCGTCCGCCTCCCCTTTGGCCTTGGCGAGGCGCGGTGTTCTTTAGTTCCGTGAAGTTGGCACCCGACTTTAACAAAATAAATTTAAAAAAAAAAGAAATTGTAGCATTTTCTTTGTAGTTGTTTGTAGTAACAATAATTTCGTTTGTAGTTTTACCGATTTTGTAAAAACAAAGATTTTTAAAAATCACTCTTGCCTAAAATTGAGATATTTGAAATTTGCTCGCGCATGTGTTTTAGAATCGTTTGTAGTTGTTTGTAGTAACAATAATTTCGTTTGTAGTTTTATCCATTTTGCAAAAACAAAAATTGTTTAAAATCACTCTTATCCAAAATTTAGATATTTGAAATTTGCTCGCGCCATGTGTTTTACAATCGTTTGTAGTTGTTTGTAGTAACAATAATTTTGTTTGTAGTTTTATCCATTTCGAAATAACGAAAAATTTTAAAAATCACTCTTACCCAAAATTGAGATATCTGAAATCCGCTCGCGCCATGTGTTTTAGAATCGTTTGTAGTTGTTTGTAGTAACAATAATTTCGTTTGTAGTGGAATAATTTAAAAGTTGCAATGTATTTGTAATAAACAAATTACGTATCTTTGTCAATTTTAAAGATATCTCGAATCCGCTTGCGCTATGTGTTTTAGAATCGTTTGTAGTTGTCTCACAAGTTTGTAGTTGTTTAACAACTATAAACGATTCTAAAACACATGGCGCGAGCGGATTTCAGATATCTCAATTTTGAGTAAGAGTGATTTTTAAAATTTTTCGTTATTTTGAAATGGATAAAACTACAAACGAAAATATTGTTACTACAAACAACTACAAACGATTGTAAAACACATGGCGCGAGCGAATTTCAAATATCTAAATTTTGGGTAAAAGTGATTTTAAAAAATTTTTGTTTTTGCGAAATGGATAAAACTACAAACGAAATTATTGTTACTACAAACAACTACAAACGATTCTAAAACACATGGCGCAAGCGGATTCGAGATATCTTTAAAATTGACAAAGATACGTTATTTGTTTATTACAAATACATTGCAACTTTTAAATTATTTCACTACAAACGAAATACAACGAAACAAATAATTTTTATCCCCTAAAAAAATCTTTACGGGGACGCTGGTCTATATTTGAGCTCGCTATTAAACGTTTAATTAACATATCCGTTTATTAGAAACGTTTTTCCGAATACACATGTTTTAAATCTAGGGCCTCTCTCTGATAAACGTTTAAACGTTTACCAGACTCTAATATCCATACATTTAAATGTTAAGATAAACGGTTAAACGTTTAGTAAACGTTTACTAAACGTGTAGACGTTTTTTACAAGTAAACGTTCTTCTGTAAGAAAATGTAAATGGATAAACGTTTCGCGTTTAAACGTTTATTCGAAAAACGGAATAAAACCAGAGCCCTAGACTCTATATTCTACATTCTGAGTTCTAAAATAATTCTCGTATAGTTCTGAATGTACCCGAACAAACGTTTTCCGAAGAACAAATGAGACGCTGGCCGATTTCTGAAATTCTGAGTGTTCTAAAATATTTCTCGTGTAGTTCTGAATGTGTCCTAATATTTTCCAAATAGTTCTGCCGATTAGAATTATTTAATTTTTAAATAATTGTTATTGCCGCATTTATGACTACATGAGTGAGACACGCTAGCCGATTTCCGATAATTATTTGAAAAATAGATAAATGTTTATAAACAGAACTCTTCGGAAAACGTTCGGATACATTAAGTACACGAAAAATATTTTGATGTGAGATATCTCAATTTAGGGTAAGAGTAATTTTTTTAAATATTTGTTTTTTTTATGGATAAAACTACAAACGATATTATTGTTACTACAAACGACTACAAAGGATTCTAAAACACAGCGCAAGCGGATTCGAGATGTCTTTAAAATTGAGAAAGATACGTTATTTGTATATTGCAAATACGTTGTAACTTTTATATTATTCAACTACAAACGAAATTATTGTTACTACAAACAACTACAAACGATTCTAAAACACATGGCGCGAACGAATTTCAAATATCTCAATTTTGAGTAAGAGTGATTTTTTTAATTTTTCGTTATTTATTAATTTATTTATTTATTGACCAGTAAAAATATTATTTACAAACAGTACATTCGCAAATAAAAATCTATAGAGGCAAATAAATTGTCTGTACATAGGACTGGTACTTAAAAACTAAAAGAGAAAAAATGTAACAAAAATAAACTATAAAAAGAAGAAAATACACAAAAAAAAGGTAACAATAATCACACTATAGTGTGTTTCGCTCGTGTCTTTGCCACTGTATTGTAGTTACCCATAATCCACTTAGAAATACTTTTTTTTATAGTTCTATTAGAAACTTTTAAACATTTTAGATCAATTGGCAACAAATTGAATAACTTCAAGGAAGTTATAAAACTACTTTTAAAATTTATTGTTCTGTAGATCATACATAGGTAGCAATAATTCTTTTTTTCTTGTAATGCTAGTGGAAGATTCAAAATTTAATCGATGACAATGATAATGATGGCTCAAAGCCTCAACGGCGAAAATACATTTAGCATTTAGCGGCGTTTTATTATTAATTCCAGATTTTATAACAATTTTTATAATTCGATTTTGCATAGATATTAGTTTGCTAATAACATTGTTGTACGCCCCGCCCCACGCTAAAATGCCATAGGACGCTATATATACTATTAAAAAGAGCATGGTAAATAATTAACATCGACTCCTGCGATAAGAGCTTGGCCAACTTTGCGAATACAAACAACAAATATCTAGTTTTCTTTATAATATAATTTACATGTGGTTCCCATTTCATAGCTTGATCTACAATGACCCCAAGGTACTTTGTTGAAACGACTCTCTTAA
>NW_020211377.1:0-5623 GCF_003070985.1 Temnothorax curvispinosus | reverse complement strand
AATCTTCGGTCTCGAGAATGAAATTGACGCTATCTACCAAGCCTGCTGGCGCTGTTTCGAAATCAAAAATTTTGACGGTGTGAGTAAATATTTCATCAGCCGCGTTTAAATTATTACTATGTATGAATCAGTTTCGTCATTGCCATCCCCGCAAGACAATACTGCGATTCTGTTCGAAATATTTTTGAACCTTTCCTCTTAATGGTGTGAATCATATGGGAAGAACAGATATGCAGAATTGTTAGTGATGTTACGGTATGTGTCCCGTTTATCATATCTTCATACGAACGGTTTAGATACTCGAGCAACGAAATGTCATTCAACCCTTCCATAACCACTTGCATCAGTGCTAAACTGAAATCAGTTTCAACTTTGTCAATCGCCGGAGATCGAGTGCTTAGCTTTTTCAAAGCTATGGCGACCAGCTTCAAAAAGTGACTTATGTACAATGTGTTGTGCATGCTGGATATAAACTCTGCTACAGGAAATTGACCACAATCATTGTTACTCGGCAAAATCAGTGAATAATAAAAAATCCGTTTATTGACATCGGGAGGAGGCAAAACTATACTGCCCGTGGCATCTAAATGGCAACATGCCATACCTTTCTCAACGGACAGTAATACATTCAGCTGTTTTTCCGTAAACAACACAACATAAAAAGGTTTCAATGACCACTGCTGTATAAAACCATGAATATGTTTGCCCTTCCAATTTTCTTTTGTCTCTTGTATTAATTTATGCATAAAAATATAATAATTAGGATCCAGATCGTCTTTCGAGTTATTATCACTCGAAATCTTTTACAATATCGTCAGGCTGCATACGTCATTCAGATTTCCAGCTTCTAGTAAAGTTGTATTCGCAGCTGTCATCATTTCCTGTTTAACCGTACTGGGGGCTTCTACTTGCAATGTTTTTGATAAGGCTAAACGTTTTTCGCCAGTAACAAATCGTCGATGTGTTTCACCTTTTACGTGGTGTATAACTCCCGTCGGGATTATTCGAACGCGTATGTCACGGAATGGGGAAAATATGGGCTCTGTTGTCGAAAATTTGAAGCTTGTGCATGTCGAAAAAGTACAAATGGCGTTTCATGGCGTACGCTTGAAACGATGGAAATGTTTTCAATTTCGGAATATTGCATTTGTGCCAGCAGAAAGACAAATTACAAATCAGCGAGGATTTGACAATGTCGTACAAAGCATCAGTCCATCCTCGACGTAATTTTAAGTCCTTTGCCCAAAACTTTTGCCAAAATGTCGACGGTACTGTTACCCATATTTCTTCTTCTTTTAAAATCGGATTTTTAGGAACACTCGATCTCGATTTCGGTAAGAGTGAAAAACAATTCTCCTGTTCTTGAATAATTTTGTCACGAGCGTCATGAAGTACATCTGTACCACTTGTTTGAAGATCGTCATTGACTAGAACCGATGAATCGGGGGGGCACGATGTCAAACTCAAGTTTGAAGACTCACAGTCCACCACATTTGTGGTAATTTCGGTAAGAGAGCAAGAAAATGTCGCTAAATTTTCCTTTTGTGCGCTTGATTCTACATCTCGTGGAATGAATAATGGACCTGAAATCGTGGGATCGTTTATTGGCGATGGAGATTTTGTAAGTGAACTTTGAAGGTCATATGTGCCCTCCGTCCGCGAGGAACAGTCGAGTTCTGATACATCGACAAGAATCAATGTATCAGAACTCGACGCAACATCAAAATCCCGAGATTCGTGGTGATCTGTGGAAATAATATTTTTACCGCAGTTTTTATCATCTGTAACTACTTTCAGACGTGTTTCCAATAACCTGCAAATATCGTTAAAATTTCGTAAAAAAATTTTATATGATTTAGGAACATACGATTTGATTGTTCTTGGGTCTCTATCCGGAAATATACAATTGCAAATCTGTTCCCAAATGCAATTTGATTTTTTCCAGGATGCGGTTTTTAAAAAATCGAACAACTGCTCGTTGCTAACATAGCGTGAAAAATGAAATGGATACAATTTGACTATTGCGTCTGCGATCATAGCAGGCGTAACGAGTAGTTTTTGTTTCTTACTCATTGCTGGGCGAGGATCGTATTATAACCGTCTAAATAAAAAAAAAGAAGAAATTAATATACATCTTAAAATGTAAAAAAATTATGAGGCGCTGACAATGACTACACAGAGAGAACGGTTTCTTTGGTTTTAGTAAATTTTATTAAATTTAAACAAAATCTTTTGGAATAATCCAAACAAATTTTTGTTTCAACAAATACGATTGTTTGATTTTTCAAAGATATTATTTGTCTTAAATAAAAAAATTGTTTGAAACAAAAGACATTCTTTATTGCTTTAATGATACTATTGTTTCGTTTAAACAACATCAATGCTTTATAAAAAATGTCTTAAACATTTATATATTATTCATTTATTTATGTATGCAGTCGGTTGACTGCCACATATATAAATAAATAAATAATAAATAATTGTCATATCTTTATCACTCAAGTGACAGCTGGTATTCCAATGATGTGTTTACAACTGCGAGTGATAGACGCCCTTGCCTCTCGCCGTGGGGCCTTATATACGGTTTCCAATCAAATTTGACGTACGAGTTTAGCAGCTGCTGCTTAGCGGTGAAAACATGTCTGTTAGCACTCCCCCCCAAACAAAACCTGAATAACACATATACCGAAATTAAGTGCTCTTTATGTGCTAATTATGAGCTCTATTCACAATTTTTGTGCTTGACAGATTTTGTGGAAAATTGCAATTAAAAGCGGGGATGCTGGCTCAACGTAAGCTAGCACCCCCACTCATTAAAATTACATATAAAATAAAAAACTCAATATGCTAGAATTATGTGCTTTTTATGTGCTTTCAAATGCCTCAAACAAAATTAGTCTATCTGTAATAGTTTAAAAGATAAACGCAAAAAAGATCTATATATTACTGATAGAATAGTAAAGTATCAGTTAAAATACAGAAAGCAAAATAATTCTTGTCTTAAAATGTTCCTTAATTTATGTGCTTTCAAAATATGTAGAATAAGAGTTTTGTGCTTATCCTCTTTAGCCGACAAATCTCCTTGAAAGTGAACACACCATACGTACAAGAGTAAAGTACCAGTTAAAATACAGATAGCGAATTGGTTTTAGTCTTAAAATGTTCCTTAATTTATGTACTTTCAAAATATGCACAACGAGATTTCCGTACTCATCTCTTTTGGCTGAATCGAACGTTAATACCCAATATGTACAAGAGTAAAGTACCAGTTATAATACAAATAGCTAATTGGTTTTAGTCTTAAAATGTTCCTTAATTTATGTGCTTTCAAAATATGTAGAATAAGAGTTTTGTACTTATGACGAGGACGTAGATAAAACTATGTTCACATACACAAAGGAAACAATTGTTTATAATACTCATTAATTTCATAAAACTTCAAACTATATTTATTATATAAAATAAAATGGAATAAATATATTACATAAAGGACATCTATTTACATTTATAACAACCTCGAATTTTATAAAATTCCAAAAACTTTACCTATAACTTAAAACTTAAAGATGCAAAAAAAAAATGTAAAGGCACAATATTCCATAATATATATCACACTAGAAATATATGTAACACTTTAATAATATAATTGTCTTATGATTCATTTAAAAAATAGCTATTATATTTATACAATAATCTCGTAAAAATACAATCAAGAATATTTTAAAAGCAATTAAATGCACAAAAATAAGTGGAGAAACATTTTCAGCTTATAATCAATAGGCTGGAAATGAATCGTTATGTTAGTAAGCACTTTACACTTTAAGTATAGTAGTGCTCACTTTTAGGAAGGTTTGTTGTCGGCCGAAGGAGATGAGCACAAAAACCTTATTCTGTATTTTGAAAGCACATAAATTAAGGAACATTTTAAGACTACAACCAATTGCTATCTGTATTTTAACTGGTACTTTACTCTTGTACGTATGGGGTACTAACGTTCGGGTCGGCTGAAGGGGATGAGCACGGAAATCTCGTTGTGCATATTTTGAAAGTACATAAATTAAGGAACATTTTAAGACTAAAATCAATTCGCTATCTGTATTTTAACTGGTACTTTACTCTTGTACGTATGGGGTGCTCACTTTCAAGGAGGTTTGTCGGCTGAAGGGGATAAGTACAAAACTCTTATTCTACATATTTTGAAAGCACATAAATTAAGGTACATTTTAAGACAAGAATTATTTTGCTTTTTGTATTTTAACTGATACTTTACTCTTATATCAGTAGTATATAGATCTTTTTTTGCGTATATCTTTTAAACCATTACAGATAGACTAATTTTGTTTGAGGCATTTGAAAGCACATAAAAAGCACATAATTCTAGCATATTGAGTTTTTTATTTTATATGTAATTTTAATGAGTGGGGGTGCTAGCTTACATTAAGCCAGCATCCCCACTTTCAATTGCGATTTCCCGCGAAACCGCTTGAGCACAAAAATTGTGAATAGAGCACATAATTAGCACATAAACAGCACTTAATTTCTGCATATGTGTTATTCCGGTTTTGTGTAGAAGGGGGGAGTGCTAACTTAACAGACATCATGGTGAAAACGCTTATCACATTCATGTAACTAAATAATATATTATTTGGTTGGGAAATATTACTTCAAATAATAGTATCTTTTCCGTTAAATAATAGGGTTTCCTTGAATAAAAACAAAAATCTTTTATTCAAAAAAATATTATCTTGTTTCTCTAAGCATATGTTATCTCTAAGCATATGTTGTTTCAATGAAAGAAATTTCAATCAAACAAATAGAAATACTAAATAAAAGAACACTTTCTCTGTGTATGAGACGGACAATGACTGTCGACAGTAAGAATATCTAACAGTAAGAATATCTAACCAAAGAGTATCGAACAAGAGAGCATCTAACAGTCAGTAAATCTGACACAAGAGCGGCAACAGTGAAATTGGCGCACGGCGAGATACCAGATTAAAGAAGAAAGGGGCGCGGGCGACGCACTCAAAAATCAAGGGTGGCGACGTGTGCGCTCGGTCCGATTGGAACCAGGCAGTGTCTCGAACAGCAAACAGTCACAATATAACTGAACTAGAATCAATTAATCAACAAAGTGTTAATAGGACGACGAACTCAACGGCTGTCTGCTGAACATACCTGTTATGTATGTATCATCCACTAAAGTCGTGCGATTTCGATATACTGCCTCGAGGTGTGTACTGCTCTATGACTGCGGGCAGAATATTAACGTTTTCAGACGTCGCAATTCCCACGCCGTCACCGTTCCGCCGAAAAAGTTCTCTTATTGGTCGTTTCAATTGTTGAGACGCGGGTGAGGAGGTAAACACGGTGTCACGCGATCATCGGCCCCGTGGCTCCCTTTGATTCAAACCGGCAGACGGAAAATGTGGCGACGCTAGATTCGCCTATTTACCTATCGTGCTGAGCGGCACACGAACGCTTTCACTGTTGCCGCCGCCGCGCGCCGCCGCGCCGCCGAAATCGTGTCATTTCAAACCTGTCAGATACTTACGGGAGCGTCCCGTTTGACCACGTTAATATTTACCACGGTCCCGATTGACCACGTTAATATTGAACACGT